>NC_069507.1:267613085-267725585 GCF_027579735.1 Bombina bombina | reverse complement strand
AAAGAGAGGGGGAGAGAGAGAGCAAAAGAGAGGTGGAGAGAGAGAGCAAAAGAGAGGTGGAGAGAGAGCAAAAGAGAGGGGGAGAGAGAGCACAAACGAGAGGGGGAGAGAGAGCACAAAATAGAGGGGGAGAGAGAGCGCAAAAGAGAGGGGGAGAGAGAGCGCAAAAGAGGGGGAGAGAGAGCACAAAAGAGAGGGGGGGGGAGAGCACAAAATAGAGGGGGAGAGAGAGAGAGCAAAAGAGATGGGGAGAGAGAGAGCAAAAGAGAGGGGGAGAGAGAGAGAGCAAAAGAGAGGGGGAGAGAGAGTGTAAAAGAGAGGGGGGGAGAGAGAGCAAAAGAGAGGGGGAGAGAGAGAAAGCAAAAGAGAGGGGAGAGAGAGCAAAAGGGGGGGAGAGAGCAAAAGAGGGGGGGAGAGAGAGCAAAAGGGGTGGTGAAGGAATCCACCTGGATGGATTCTTTCACCACCCTGCCTTTTTCGGAATCCACCTGGATGCAGTGTAAGCTGCATCCAGGTGGATTCTGAAAATGACAGGGTGGTTCCGTCACCACAATAGACTGCCCTCTGGGCAGGCTTTTCCACTAATGTATGAATATAAATATTTATATATATATATATATATATATATATATATACACACACACTGTATATATACCTATATACTGTATATATTTATTTATGAATAATTAGAACATATTCTTCTATGTGAAGAACATTGGAATGTGAAATATTCATATTGAGAATATTTGATCGGGTTTGCTCGCGAGTAGGGTGTTTTTTTTGCTCCATTGACTTCTATGGGGAAATAGGTTAACACGGTTTACTTTCAACCTGTAATACGAGCGCTACCCGACATGCAAAAAGCTTACTTTTAGTGGATTTAAAGCGGGAGCGTTAAATACTGCTCCACTAATAATCTGGCTCTTATTGTTTGATTAAGATGTAGATCTAACAGTTTAAATATTCAACTGTATAATTTACTTGGTAATAGTAACTTCCCTGTTATACATCTTCAGGTCTGATACAATACTATACATTTACATAGGTTTCTGGCATTATTAAGGCGTACCGTATTCCTCCACTGTAAAATACTGGTATAACGGATTCCCAGACTGTTTCTCCGCTGTGATAGAGTAGGAACCCGGAAGAGCATCACGAATCAGCTGGAATTCAAAAGACAAAATCCCACGATCTGACTCCTGGTTTAGCCATTGTGCAACACGGCTTCCTGAGGGGTCCTGGTGGTGCAAAGTCACAACTGAAGGAAATGTCTCTACATTTTACACACAACTATCTTGCTATAATAATAATGCTAGAATAATAGGCTGATCCACAACATGACTTAGTATGGAACTGAGTATCCAGAAAATATAGGGGAGATAGCAGACTGGTAACTGAAAAGTGATACAGAGGAACTAAGTCATGATACCATTGAGAGTTCTGATACTTGTCTCACTAATATGTATAAATTCTACTTCTGTCTTCTATTAATTGCTAAACTCAAAGTTTATGTTCCAAAAGCACAAGAGCATAAATGTTTAGAGAATTATTGGTTTTAAGTGCTATGCAACCACATTCATTACTGTAATACCCACAAGCCTCAGAGGTGCCAACTGCCCTTAATATGCCAGGTAGAGCCTCATTTATGTGCAAGTGCTGTATGTAGGGAGCAAGGAGAGGGGGGAATGGGGGAGAATGAGAATTGCAAAGAATAAAGGTGGGATAGGTGGTGAAAGATAAAGTCCTGACAAGTACCTTTATAACCCTAACATTATTTTGTGTTCAACTTGGTGTAGACATGCATTTGTATCCTCCTCATATCAGGCTCACATTTGGTCATATTTATAGGTGAGGACCATTTCTTACCTTCAGATAGGTCACAGGGTACTGTAAAAGAAAAAACAAATGTTAAATAAATGAAGTAGTTCATCCCTGCTTCATACGGGTATCTTCATATTCTACAACTGTTATTTAGATTTATAAATCTGACCTAGGATAACCAGTGACAAGCTCCTTCTTCTGACCATGTGATGCAAATTAAGCTTTGTGGTTCTGACCACTACAGCATGTGCCACAGGGACTATGGATTACTCACCCCTGCCATAACGACCATGGGTCATCCAAACAAGGTATACTGACCATGGATCCCTAACCAGAGTTATAAGGACCCTGGATCACTCACTCCATCCATCCATAGAGAACATGTAAGACTCCCCACAGCCATACGCAAGGACCATGGATTGTTCACACAAGCCATACGTAAGAACCATGGATCACTCACCCCAGGCATACTGACCATTGATCGGTCACCAGAGTTATGGGAACTACGGATCACTCACCACAGCCATAATGGCTATGAAACATTCATCACATCTATAGGGACCATTGATAACTCAAATCCATGCATAGAAACCATGAATCATGCAATCCAGCCTTACGGTCCATGGAATACAACACGACCATTTGGACTATGAATCTCCCATACCAACTTTAAGTACAATTGATTAATTACTCACCATAACCATCCATATGGAACATGAATCAAGCACCTCGGCCATAAGAGTTGGGTTAAATATGGATCACTTACCCCAACCATATGGACCAATGAGCACTCACTCTAAGCACAGAGACACTATATCATTCACATCACCCATGGAACTCATGAATCAATAAGAACAACCATTAGCTTCTAGTTTCCCTCATGCCACCTGTGTGTAATCACCAAACCCAGTCGTCTGAACCAAGGCATGCAATTTCTAGGTGTAAAATAAGTGGTCTCATCCTTGATGATGTAGTGCCAGTGATAACAGTGTTATGTACCAAAGACTTTAAAATGTATTCACTGGCTACTTACTCATAGTCCCAAGGATACAGGAGCAGAGAGATCCAGCATTAATAGGACCACTGCTAAACCCCCAAAAAAGAAGTTTCCAGGTCCATAGGATAGAAGATCAAGTCTAAATATATAGGACCACTCAGCCCTAACAGTGAGAACCCAATACTACTCACACTCTTAAGTTGCCAGAAAACGTCTGACCTATCATGTGGGGACTGGAAACTGCAAATCCATTATTTGTCAATGCTAAGGAATGAGAACTCCTGATCCTCGTGTTGAGATTTAAGGTCACTGGGAGTGGGACAGAGGTACTTACCATTGTTTTTATTGGTTGAAGCTGTGAATTCAGTGATATTAAACGAAATCGCACTGGGGATAAAAAACAAGATATTATAACAAACGTGAAGCTTCATTTGTAACTATCCAAATCCCTCACTAATCTTATGTCACTCATACAATAAAGCACATTTGGGTAGATAACAATAATTTAGAACGCTTATCAAATGAGTAATCTACACAAATACACAGATATGAAAGGTGAATTTTGTAGATGAATCATTAGATAGCCTTAAGGATTATGATCAACCATTATTAGCTACAAACATGCAAACCTGCTTAACACAAAAAGATAGTGTTGTGAAAAAGCAGTTATTAAAGAGTAAAGTGATATTTATTTCAATATGTGGTTAAATCAAGGAATGAGCAAACACCAGGAAACAGATCATTTTAAAAACAATTATGCAAATATAATGCATCTTTCACCTTTATGTCCAGGTCTATAAATGGGTTTGTCCATCTGTATCTTGTAGATATTCTCCAAAGAATCTATCACCACTGATTTACGCTCCAGGATATTGCTGTTGTTTCCTTTTGCAGACAAGAGCACAAATACAGGTACAGACTGTTCCACAGATGGTACCTGGGTGAGAGGCAGAGAACTCTCATTAGGACCCTCATACAGCTGTATAAGCAATAATTGGCCACAACTCATACAGCTGTATTAGCAATGATTGGCCACAACTTAGAAAGATGTAATAGAGCTTGTTGGCTGACAGGCACATAACATACAGCTATATTAGCCCTCACTACTTGACAGGCACACCTCATACATTTGTATTAGTGCTCACTGGCTGACAGTCACATCTCATACAGCTGTATTAGTGCTCACTGGTTGACAGGCACATCTCATACAGCTGTATTAGTGCTCACTGGTTGACAGGCACATCTCATACAGCTGTATTAGTGCTCACTGACTGACAGGCAAATCTTATACAGCTGTATTAGTGCTCACTGACTGACAGGCAAATCTTATACAGCTGTATTAGTGCTCACTGACTGACAGGCAAATCTTATACAGCTGTATTAGTGCTCACTGACTGACAGGCACACCTCATACAGGTGTATTAGTGCTCACTGACTGACAGACACATCTCATACAGCTGTATTAGTGCTCACTGACTGACAGACACATCTCATACAGCTGTATTAGTGCTCACTGACTGACAGACACATCTCATACAGCTGTATTAGTGCTCACTGACTGACAGACACATCTCATACAGCTGTATTAGTGCTCACTGACTGACAGACACATCTCATACAGCTGTATTAGTGCTCACTGGCTGACAGGCACATCTCATACAGCTGTATTAGTGCTCACTGACTGACAGACACACATCATACTGCTGTATTAGTGCTCACTGGCTGACAGACACATCTCATACAGCTGTATTAGTGCTCACTGGCTGACAGGCACATCTCATACAGCTGTATTAGTGCTCACTGGCTGACAGACACATCTCATACAGCTGTACTAGTGCTCACTGGCTGACAGACACATCTCATACAGCTGTATTAGTGCTCATTGGCTTACAGGCACATCTCATACAGCTGTATTAGTGCTCACTGGCGGACAGGCACATCCCATACAGCTGTATTAGTGCTCACTGACTGACAGACACACCTCATACAGCTGTATTAGTGCTCACTGACTGACAGACACATCTCATACAGCTGTATTAGGGCTCACTGGCTGAAAGACACATCTCATACAGCTGTATTAGTGATCACTGACTGACAGGCACACCTCATACAGCTGTATTAGTGCTTACTGGCTGACAGGCACATCTCATACAGCTGTATTAACGCTCACTGACTGACAGGCACATCTCATACAGCTGTATTAGCGCTCACTGACTGACAGGCACATCTCATACAGCTGTATTAACGCTCACTGACTGACAGGCACATCTCATACAGCTGTATTAGCGCTCACTGACTGACAGGCACATCTCATACAGCTGTATTAACGCTCACTGACTGACAGACACATCTCATACAGCTGTATTAGCGCTCACTGACTGACAGGCACATCTCATACAGCTGTATTAACGCTCACTGACTGACAGACACATCTCATCAGACACATCTCATACAGCTGTATTAGTGCTCACTGGCTGACAGGCACATCTCATACAGCTGTATTAGTGCTCACTGACTGACAGGCACATCTCATACAGCTGTATTAGTGCTCACTGACTGACAGGCACATCTCATACAGCTGTATTAGTGCTCACTGACTGACAGGCACATCTCATACAGCTGTATTAGTGCTCACTGACTGAAAGACACATCTCATACAGCTGTATTAGTGCTCACTGACTGACAGACACATCTCATACAGCTGTATTAGTGCTCACTGACTGACAGGCACATCTCATACAGCTGTATTAGTGCTCACTGACTGAAAGACACATCTCATACAGCTGTATTAGTGCTCACTGACTGACAGACACATCTCATACAGCTGTATTAGTGCTCACTGACTGACAGGCACATCTCATACAGCTGTATTAGTGCTCACTGACTGACAGGCACATCTCATACAGCTGTATTAGTGCTCACTGACTGACAGGCACATCTCATACAGCTGTATTAATGCTCACTGGCTGACAGACACATCTCATACAGCTGTATTAGTGCTCACTGGCTGACAGACACATCTCATACAGCTGTATTAGTGCTCACTGGCTGACAGACACATCTCATACAGCTGTATTAGTGCTCACTGACTGACAGGCACATCTCATACAGCTGTATTAGTGCTCATTGTCTGACAGACACACCTCATACAGCTGTATTAGTGCTCACTGGCTGACAGGCACATCTCATACAGCTGTATTAGTGCTCACTGGCTGACAGACACATCTCATACAGCTGTATTAGTGCTCACTGACTGACAGGCACATCTCATACAGCTGTATTAGTGCTCACTGGCTGACAGGTACATCTCATACAGCTGTATTAGTGCTCACTGGCTGACAGGTACATCTCATACAGCTGTATTAGTGCTCACAGGATGACAGGCACATCTCATACAGCTGTATTAGTGCTCACAGGATGACAGGCACATCTCATACAGCTGTATTAGTGCTCACTGACTGACAGGCACATCTCATACAGCTGTATTAGTGTTCACTGGCTGACAGGCACATCTCATACAGCTGTATTAGTGCTCACTGTTTGACAGACACATCTCATACAGCTGTATTAGTACTCACTGGCTGACAGGCACACCTCATACAGGTGTATTAGTGCTCACTGACTGACAGACACATCTCATACAGCTGTATTAGTGATCACTGACTGACAGACACATCTCATACAGCTGTATTAGTGCTCACTGACTGACAGGCACACCTCATAGAGCTGTATAACTGCTCACTGACTGACAGGCACATCTCATACAGTTGTAATAGTGCTCACTGGCTGACAGACACACCTCATACAGCTGTATTAGTGCTCACTGGCTGACAGACACACCTCATACAGCTGTATTAGTGCTCACTGGCTGACAGACATCTCATACAGTTGTATTAGTGCTCACTGATTGACAGACACATGTCATACAGCTGTATTAGTACTCACTGACTGACAGGCACATATCATACAGTTGTATTAGTGCTCACTGATTGACAGACACATCTCATACAGCTGTATTAGTGCTCACTGGCTGACAGACACATCTCATACAGCTGTATTAGTGCTCACTGACTGACAGACACATCTCATACAGCTGTATTAGTGCTCACTGACTGACAGGCACATCTCATACAGCTGTATTAGTGCTCACTGGCTGACAGACACATCTCATACAGCTGTATTAGTGCTCACTGGCTGACAGACACATCTCATACAGCTGTATTAGTGCTCACTGGCTGACAGACACATCTCATACAGCTGTATTAGTGCTCACTGGCTGACAGACACATCTCATACAGCTGTATTAGTGCTCACTGGCTGACAGACACATCTCATACAGCTGTATTAGCGCTCACTGGCTGACAGGCACATCTTATACAGCTGTATTAGTACTCACTGACTGACAGACACACCTCATACAGCTGTATTAGTGCTCACTGGTTGACAGGCACATCTCATACAGCTGTATTAGTGCTCACTGGCTGACAGGCACATCTCATACAGCTGTATTAGTGCTCACTGGCTGACAGACACATCTCATACAGCTGTATTAGTGCTCACTGGCTGACAGGCACATCTCACACAGCTGTATTAGTGCTCACTGGCTGACAGGCACATCTCATACAGCTGTATTAGTGCTCACTGGCTGACAGGCACATCTCATACAGCTGTATTAGCGCTCACTGACTGACAGACACATCTCATACAGCTGTATTAGTGCTCACTGGCTGACAGACACATCTCATACAGCTCTATTAGTGCTCACTGGCTGACAGACACATCTCATACGGCTGTATTAGTGCTCACTGACTGACAGACACACCTCATACAGCTGTATTAGTGCTCACTGACTGACAGACACATCTCATACAGCTGTATTAGTGCTCACTGGCTGACAGGCACATATCATACAGCTGTATTAGTGCTCACTGACTGACAGACACATCTCATACAGCTGTATTAGTGCTCACTGGCTGACAGGCACATCCCATACAGCTGTATTAGTGCTCACTGACTGACAGACACATCTCATACAGCTGTATTAGTGCTCACTGACTGACAGACACATCTCATACAGCTGTATTAGTGCTCACTGACTGACAGACACATCTCATACAGCTGTATTAGTGCTCACTGACTGACAGACACATCTCATACAGCTGTATTAGTGCTCACTGACTGACAGACACATCTCATACAGCTGTATTAGTACTCACTGACTGACAGACACATCTCATACAGCTGTATTAGTGCTCACTGGCTGACAGACACATCTCATACAGCTGTATTAGTGCTCACTGACTGACAAACACATCTCATACAGCTGTATTAGTGCTCACTGACTGACAGACACATCTCATACAGCTGTATTAGTGCTCACTGGCTGACAGACACATCTCATACAGCTTTATTAGAGCTCACTGGCTGACAGACACATCTCATACAGCTGTATTAGTGCTCACTGGCTGACAGACACACCTCATACAGCTGTATTAGTGCTCACTGGCTGACAGACACATCTCATACAGCTGTATTAGTGCTCACTGACTGACAGACACATCTCATACAGCTGTATTAGTGCTCACTGGCTGACAGACACATCTCATACAGCTGTATTAGTGCTCACTGGCTGTCAGACATCTCATACAGCTGTATTAGTGCTCACTGGCTGACAGACACATCTCATACAACTGTATTAGTGCTCACTGGCTGACAGACAAACCTCATACAGCTGTATTAGTGCTCACTGGCTGACAGGCACACCTCATACAGCTGTATTAGTGCTCACTGGCTGACAGACACATCTCATACAGCTGTATTAGTGCTCACTGACTGTCAGACATCTCATACAGCTGTATTAGTGATCACTGGCTGACAGACACATCTCATACAGCTGTATAAGTGCTCATTGGCTGCCAGGCTCAAAGCATACAGCTGTATTACTGTTGATCTTTATCTTGCTTTTTTATTAATTGCCCAGATGTTAGGGTTTAGTTATTAATGCTAAACAAATACATTAATTATTGCCGTAGATGGTTGCCTCATATTAGATCTTTATTTCTCAGACAATGTAAATCCTTTTAATGCAACTGTATATGCTCAGCGGCGTCCTACAGTCACAAGACCATAACATACTCACCGTGAAATCATTACACTTGTAGTACTGATTTACTGGTACGTTCTCATCAAATATGGTGGTGTTCACCCCATTGTGTTGTAGCACAACATTAAGGAAAAGGGCTTCCTCTTGTCCAACTAGGTTAACACAGACCTTCTCTGTCTGCCCACTCTTTATCATGGCCGGAAGGATCAGAGCATACTGTCTGCAAGAACAAGATGAAACAAGGGAAGAATACTTTAAACTGTCAGCACATACAGTATATAACATAATATAGGAGCATCAGCTAGACAAGGGGTAAATACTTTATACTTTTAGCACATACAGTATATAACATAATAAAGGAGCATGAGATAGACAAATGGGAGAATACTTTATACTGTCGGCACATACAGTATATAACATAATATAGGAGCATGAGATAGACAAGGGGAGAATACTTTATACTGTCAGCACATACAGTATATAACATAATATAGGAACATGAGATAGACAAATGGGAGAATACTTTATACTGTCAGCACATACAGTATATAACATAATAAAGGAGCATGAGATAGACAAATGGGAGAATACTTTATACTGTCAGTACATACAGTATATAACATAATATAGGAGCATCAGCTAGACAAGGGGTAAATACTTTATACTGTCAGCACATACAGTATATAACATAATATAGGAGCATCAGCTAGACAAGGGGTAAATACTTTATACTGTCAGCTCATACAGTATATAACATAATATAGGAGTATGAGATAGACAAGGGGAGAATACTTTATACTGTCAGCACATACAGTATATAACATAATATAGGAGCATTAGATAGACAAGGGGTGAATACTTTATACTGTCAGCTCATACAGTATATAACATAATATAGGAGCATGAGATAGACAAGGGGTAAATACTTTATACTGTCAGCACATACAGTATATAACATAATATAGGAGCATGAGATAGACAAGGGGTGAATATTTTATACTGTCAGCACATACAGTATATAACATAATATAGGAGCATGAGATAGACAAGGGGTAAATACTTTATACTGTATATAACATAATATAGGAGCCTCAGCTAGACAAGGGGTAAATACGTTATACTGTCAGCACATACAGTATATAACATAATATAGGAGCATGAGATAGACAATGGGTGAATACTTTATCCTGTCAGCACATACAGTATATAACATAATATAGGAGCATGAGATAGACAAAGGGTGAATACTTTATACTGTCAGCACATACAGTATATAACATAATATAGGAGCATGAGATAGACAAGGGGTAAATACTTTATACTGTATATAACATAATATAGGAGCATCAGCTAGACAAGGGGTCAATACTTTATATTGTCAGCACATACAGTATATAACATAATATAGGAGCATGAGATAGACAAGGGGTGAATACTTTATACTGTCAGCACATACAGTATATAACATAATATAGGAGCATGAGATAGACAAGGGGTCAATACTTTATATTGTCAGCACATACAGTATATAACATAATATAGGAGCATGAGATAGACAAGGGGTGAATACTTTATACTGTCAGCACATACAGTATATAGCATAATATAGGAGCATGAGATAGACAAGGGGTCAATACTTTATATGGTCAGCACATACAGTATATAACATAATATAGGAGCATGAGATAGACAAGGGGTGAATACTTTATACTGTCAGCACATACAGTATATAACATAATATAGGAGCATGAGATAGACAAGGGGTGAATAATTTATACTGTCAGCACATACAGTATATAACATAATATAGGAGCATGAGATAGACAAGGGGTACTTTATACTGTCAGCACATACAGTATATAACATAATATAGGAGCATGAGATAGACAAGGGGAGAATACATTATATTGTCAGCACATACATTATATAACATAATATAGGAGCATGAGATAGACAAGGGGAGAATACTTTATACCGTCAGCACATACAGTATATAACATAATATAGGAGCATGAGATAGACAAGGGGTAAATACTTTATACTGTCAGCACATACAGTATATAACATAATATAGGAGCATGAGATAGACAAGGGGTCAATACTTTATACTGTATATAACATAATATAGGAGCATGAGATAGACAAGGGGTCAATACTTTCTACTGTTTATAACATAATATAGGAGCATAAGATAGACAAGGGGTCAAAACTTTATACTGTCAGCACATACAGTATATAACATAATATAGGAGCATGAGATAGACAAGGGGTGAATACTTTATACTGTCAGTACATACAGTATATAACATAATATAAGAGCATGAGATAGAAAAGGGGTGAATACTTTACACTGTCAGCACATACAGTATATAACATAATAAAGGAGCATGAGATAGACAAGGTTTGAATACTTTATACTGTCAGCACATACAGTATATAACATAATATAGGAGCGTGAGATAGACAAGGGGTCAATACTTTATACTGTATATAACATAATATAGGAGCATCAGCTAGACAAGGGGTAAATATTTATACTGGCAGCACATACAGTATATAACATAATATAGGAGCATGAGATAGACAAGGGGTAAATACTTTATACTGTCAGCACATACAATATATAACATAATATAGGAGCACAAGATAGACAAGGGGAGAATACTTTATACTGTCAGCTCATACAGTATATAACATAATATAGGAGCATGAGATAGACAAGGGGAGAATACTTTATACTGTCAGCACATACAGTATATAACATAATATAGGAGCATGAGATAGACAATGGGTGAATACTTTATACTGTCAGCACATACAGTATATAACATAATAAAGGAGCATGAGATAGACAAGGGGTGAATACTTTATACTGTCAGCACATACAGTATATAACATAATATAGGAGCATGAGATAGACAAGGGGTAAATACTTTATACTGTCAGCACATACAGTATAAAACATAATAAAGGAGCATGAGATAGACAAGGGGTAAATACTTTATACTGTCAGCACATACAGTATAAAACATAATAAAGGAGCATGAGATAGACAAGGGGTAAATACGTTATACTGTCAGCACATACAGTATATAACATAATATAGGAGCATGAGATAGACAATGGGTGAATACTTTATCCTGTCAGCACATACAGTATATAACATAATATAGGAGCATGAGATAGACAAAGGGTGAATACTTTATACTGTCAGCACATACAGTATATAACATAATATAGGAGCATGAGATAGACAAGGGGTAAATACTTTATACTGTATATAACATAATATAGGAGCATCAGCTAGACAAGGGGTCAATACTTTATATTGTCAGCACATACAGTATATAACATAATATAGGAGCATGAGATAGACAAGGGGTGAATACTTTATACTGTCAGCACATACAGTATATAACATAATATAGGAGCATGAGATAGACAAGGGGTCAATACTTTATATTGTCAGCACATACAGTATATAACATAATATAGGAGCATGAGATAGACAAGGGGTGAATACTTTATACTGTCAGCACATACAGTATATAACATAATATAGGAGCATGAGATAGACAAGGGGTCAATACTTTATATGGTCAGCACATACAGTATATAACATAATATAGGAGCATGAGATAGACAAGGGGTGAATACTTTATACTGTCAGCACATACAGTATATAACATAATATAGGAGCATGAGATAGACAAGGGGTGAATAATTTATACTGTCAGCACATACAGTATATAACATAATATAGGAGCATGAGATAGACAAGGGGTACTTTATACTGTCAGCACATACAGTATATAACATAATATAGGAGCATGAGATAGACAAGGGGAGAATACATTATATTGTCAGCACATACATTATATAACATAATATAGGAGCATGAGATAGACAAGGGGAGAATACTTTATACCGTCAGCACATACAGTATATAACATAATATAGGAGCATGAGATAGACAAGGGGTAAATACTTTATACTGTCAGCACATACAGTATATAACATAATATAGGAGCATGAGATAGACAAGGGGTCAATACTTTATACTGTATATAACATAATATAGGAGCATGAGATAGACAAGGGGTCAATACTTTCTACTGTTTATAACATAATATAGGAGCATAAGATAGACAAGGGGTCAAAACTTTATACTGTCAGCACATACAGTATATAACATAATATAGGAGCATGAGATAGACAAGGGGTGAATACTTTATACTGTCAGCACATACAGTATATAACATAATATAGGAGCATGAGATAGACAAGGGGTGAATACTTTATACTGTCAGTACATACAGTATATAACATAATATAAGAGCATGAGATAGAAAAGGGGTGAATACTTTACACTGTCAGCACATACAGTATATAACATAATAAAGGAGCATGAGATAGACAAGGTTTGAATACTTTATACTGTCAGCACATACAGTATATAACATAATATAGGAGCGTGAGATAGACAAGGGGTCAATACTTTATACTGTATATAACATAATATAGGAGCATCAGCTAGACAAGGGGTAAATATTTATACTGGCAGCACATACAGTATATAACATAATATAGGAGCATGAGATAGACAAGGGGTAAATACTTTATACTGTCAGCACATACAATATATAACATAATATAGGAGCACAAGATAGACAAGGGGAGAATACTTTATACTGTCAGCTCATACAGTATATAACATAATATAGGAGCATGAGATAGACAAGGGGAGAATACTTTATACTGTCAGCACATACAGTATATAACATAATATAGGAGCATGAGATAGACAATGGGTGAATACTTTATACTGTCAGCACATACAGTATATAACATAATAAAGGAGCATGAGATAGACAAGGGGTGAATACTTTATACTGTCAGCACATACAGTATATAACATAATATAGGAGCATGAGATAGACAAGGGGTAAATACTTTATACTGTCAGCACATACAGTATAAAACATAATAAAGGAGCATGAGATAGACAAGGGGTGAATACTTTATACTGTCATACTTTCCAATAACTAGGGTACTTCACCTATGTGTTTAACATTTTTGAAATTTTACTGTAATAAGATATTGAAATTTAGAAAGGTAGTTTAATAATGTTAAATATGGAGACACGATATGCATGTACAATAATGAGAAAGCCATATATATATATGTTTATTATTGGCAAATGTAAACTGTTTAGTCAGATACATTTTGTTTTTAACATTTTGTATATAGAAACATAGAAACATAGAAACATAGATATTGACGGCAGATAAGAGCCATAGGCCCAGCAAGTCTGCCCCACCTTACCTAACAGTATAAACTTATCTAGTTCGTAGGATAGCCCTATGCTTGTCCCATGCATTTTTAAAGTCCCCCACAGTGTTTGTTGCTACTACCTCTTGAGGAAGTTTATTCCATAAATCAATCACTCTTTCTGTAAAGAAGTGCTTCCTCAAATTACTCCTGAATCTACTACCCTTCAGCTTGAGATCATGACCCCTTATTCTTGAATTTTCCATTTTATGTAAAATACCCACAGCCTCAGTTTTACTAAACCCTTTAATGTACTTGAAAGTTGCTATCATATCACCTCTTTCCCTTCTCTCCTCTAAGCTATACATATTTAGGTCATTGAGCCTATCCTGGTAAGATTTATTTTTTAGACCATGTACCATTTTGGTAGCCCTCCTTTGCACAGATTCAAGTTTGTTAATATCCTTCTGAAGATATGGCCTCCAGAACTGCACACAATACTCAAGATGAGGCCTAACTAATGATCTATAAAGTGGCATAAGAACCTTACTATTTCTGCTGCAAATACCTCTACCAATACATCCAAGCATTCTGCTAGCCTTACTCGCTGCCTTACTACATTGTTTACTAAGTTTTAAATCATCTGAAATAATAATTCCCAAGTCCTGTTCCTCGTCTGTAACAGTCAGTAAAGTGTCATTGAGTCTGTAATTAACATTTGGATTTTTCTTCCCTAAGTGCATTATTTTACACTTTGCTGTGTTAAACTTTAGATCCCAGTCGTTTGTCCAATCCTCCAATTGTTGTATATCACTTCTCATTTTGTCTACCCCCCCTGGAACATCCACTCTGTTGCAAATTTTTGTATCATCTGCAAAGAGACATACTTTCCCCTGTAGCCCTTTGCTGATATCGCAGATAAATATGTTAAACAAAACAGGCCCCAGAACTGACCCCTGAGGAACACCACTAGTAACAGCCCCCTCTGCTGAATGAACTCCATTTACTAAGACACTTTGTTTTCTGTCCTTAAGCCAGCATTCCACCCAGTTCACAATTTTTGAATCTAGACCAAGGAGATATAGTTTGTGAATAAGTTTATTGTGTGGGACGGTGTCAAATGCTTTGCTGAAATCTAGATATGCTACATCAACTGCTCCTCCCTTGTCTAATACTTTTGTTACATAATCAAAGAAGTCAATTAGATTAGTCTGACATGATCTCCCTGAAGTAAAACCATGCTGATTTTGGTCCTCTAAATTGTTTGTCTTTATGTAAGTCATAATTCTTTCCTTTAAGAGGCTTTCCATTAATTTCCCTACTACTGAAGTTAAACTAACTGGCCTGTAGTTGCCAGATTCTTCTCTACTGCCCTTTTTATGAAGAGGTATTACATTTGCTATTCTCCAATCATCTGGGACAGCTCCTGTTAATAGTGACTGATTAAACAGATCAGTTAATGGGACAGTTAGCACTGAACGAAGTTCTTTTAAAACCCTTGGATGAATATTATCAGGACCCACTGCCTTTGTAACATTTATTTTTGATAATGCTAACAAAACCTCATCCTCTGTAAAAAGATTACTGTTAAGCTTGTTTCTATTTTGCATAGCATCCCTTAATGTAGACATTGTATCTTCACAATCTTTAGTGAAAACAGAACAGAAGTAATCATTGAGACAGTCTGCAATCTGCTTATCTCCTTCTATTATTCTACCATCAACTGATTTCAATTTTACTATTCCTACCTTATTTTTTCTTCTTTCACTGATATATCTAAAGAATGTTTTGTCCCCATGTTTTACTGACTGTGCTATCTTCTCTTCTGCATCAGCTTTAACCTTCCTAATTAACTGCTTAGTCTTTTTTTGTTGGAGTCTCCATATTTTCATATCATCATCTGCTTGTGTGTGTCTGTAATTTTTATAAGCTATCTTTTTTGTCTTTACAGCATGTGCTACTTCTTTGGAAAACCAAATTGGTTTCCGCTTTCTTTTACTTTTACAGACATGTCTAATACAGTGTGCGGTTGCATCTAAAATGGCACCTTTCACAAATTCCCACTGTTCTTGAACCCCTGTAATAAGATTTTTCCCCTTTAAATAGTTTTTTAGGTATTCTCCCATTAATGAAAAATCTGCCGTCCTAAAGTCTAAAACTTTTGTTTTAGTCTGGGTGTACAGTTCCTGAACATGAATACTAAACCAAACAGATTGATGATCACTGGATCCTAAGTTCTCACCTACAGACACATCTGAAACTGTATCACTGTTTGTAAGTATTAGATCTAATATAGCTTCCTTACGAGTTGGTTCCTTGACTAATTGTTCAAGTGATTCCCCTAGCAGAGATTCAAGAATATACCTGCTTCTAGCCGATCTAGCAGAAGGAATCTTCCAGTCTATATCTGGCAAATTAAAGTCCCCCAGTACTATAACCTTACCCTTCATGGTCATTTTGGTTATTTCATCTAATAACAGATTGTCCAGTTTTTCATCCTGCAATGGAGGCCTATATACAACCCCTATTCTAAAAACATTTTTATCTCCAATTTCCAAAGTCACCCAAATACTTTCCACCTCATCATTTGTTCCTACAATTTCAGTAACCTTTATATTTTCATTTACATACAAAGCAACTCCTCCACCTTTCTTTCCTACTCTGTTCTTTTTAAATAACCTGTATCCAGGTATGACTATGTCCCAGTCATGCAAATCATTGTACCATGTTTCTGTTATAGCTACTAAATCCAAGTTGTCCCTAGTCATTATTGAAATGAGTTCAGGTAATTTATTTCCTAAGCTGCGAGCATTTGTGCTCATGGCACGAAGAATTTTTCTACTAGAATTTCTAGAATTGTTACTTGGACTAACAGTTTTGGCATGCTGTGGGGGGCAGGTGGATATATTAATGCTACCCCACTTTATTAGTTTAAATGATTTCTAATAAAGTATTTGAACTCCTCTCCCAGATACTCTGTTCCTTTAGCATCCAAATGCAAGCCATCTCTCCTAAATAACCTAGTATCTTTCCAAACAGAGCTATAATGGCCAATAAAACCAAATCCTCGTTCCCTGCACCACTTATCTAACCAAGAATTAAATGTTGTTATCCGCTCCATCTTTCCTGCTTCCTGGTCATACACAGGTAAAATAGCAGAAAATGATAGAGTTGATGCCACAGTCTCTAAATGATTACCTAGGTCACAAAACTCTTTCTGAACAGCAGCAACATGATTACTAGCCAGATCATTTGTTCCTAAATGAACAATCACATCTAACTCACTTCCCTTTCCTGCTGCCTTAACAATTCTCAAAATACGATTCCTATCCCTGTGAGCAGTAGCTCCTGGAAGACATCTAACCTCCCTTGTTTCTCCTTTACTTTCACCTAAATACACATTCCTCAAAATAGAGTCACCCACTAACAGTCTTTTTCTCAAAAACACATCTGCAGTTCTTTCCTGTATTATGTTACCTGGAGAATCAGGTACCAATAGATTTAAATTACCTGTTACAGCTTCAGAGGGCTCAGAAACAGCAATCTCCTCATCACAAGTGTATTCGGCAAGAGCAGCATAGGAGTTTTGCAATGGCAGAGGTTGTGGGCAATGCTTCTGGTCTACTGTTCTAATTCTTCCAGAGCCTACAGTGATCCATCTGCCTCTCCTTGCTGATCTCTGGGGTAGAGGGGCTTCTTTCTGAGGCAGCTTTGTAGAGGTAACAGGTATGTTACTTACCTTAGCTTGAAGTTTAGCTATTTCCTCCCTTAACAGGGAAAACTGCTTACAAACAGGACAGCCCCTAAATCTCCAAAAAGTAGAACGATTAAAAAGTGCAAAACACCCATTGCACTGTATCTGAGACATTTTAAACTATGCAACACTTTAACAATAAGAAAAATATAAGTATTATTTTCTACTGAATAAGCCTGAATAACCCTGAATAACTCCTGAAATAACTCAAATATCCTTATGTATTTAATCCTTTTGTAGTTTGATCTCTTTGCTAACCACTAGGGGGTGTGACACTTCCCAAAATGAAGCCAGTTGGCGCCAAAGAAAGGTATAAGTTGTTTGAACAATGTGATACAATTAGCATGACTAAGTGGGTTCACCACGAAACGTTGCTGCTTTTAATGTAACCTCTAATAAAAATATTTACATTCAAGACACTGGTGCTGGTGTTACTACGAGTGCATACGAGATAGACAAGGGGAGAATGCTTTATACTGTCAGCTCATACAGTATATAACATAATATAGGAGCATGAGATAGACAAGGGGAGAATACTTTATACTGTCAGCACATACAGTATATAACATAATATAGGAGCATGAGATAGACAAGGGGAGAATACTTTATACTGTCAGCACATACAGTATATAACATAATATAGGAGCATGAGATAGACAAAGGGTGAATACTTTATACTGTCAGCACATACAGTATATAACATAATATAGGAGCATGAGATAGACAAGGGGTGAATACTTTATACTGTCAGCACATACAGTATATAACATAATATAGGAGCATGAGATAGACAAGGGGTAAATACTTTATACTGTCAGCACATACAGTATAAAACATAATAAAGGAGCATGAGATAGACAAGGGTTAATACTTTATACTGTCAGCACATACAGTATATAACATAATATAGGAGCATGAGATAGACAAGGGGTCAATACTTTATACTGTCAGCACATACAGTATAAAACATAATAAAGGAGCATGAGATAGACAAGGGTTAATACTTTATACTGTCAGCACATACAGTATATAACATAATATAGGAGCATGAGATAGACAAGGGGTCAATACTTTATACTGTCAGCACATACACTATATAATATAATATAGGAGCATCAGATAGACAAGGTGTAAATACTTTATACTGTCAGCTCAAACACTATGGCCTAGATTTGGAGTTTGGCGGTAAAAGGGCTGTTAACGCTCCGCAGGTTTTTTTCTGGCCGCACCATAAATTTAACTCTGGTATCGAGAGTTCAAACAAATGCTGCGTTAGGCTCCAAAAAAGGAGCGTAGAGCATTTTTACCGCAAATGCAACTCTCGATACCAGAGTTGCTTACGGACGCGGCCAGCCTCAAAAACGTGCTTGTGCACGATTCCCCCATAGGAAACAATGGGACTGTTTGAGCTGAAAAAAACCTAACACCTGCAAAAAAGCAGCGTTCAGCTCCTAACGCAGCCCCATTGTTTCCTATGGGGAAACACTTCCTACGTCTGCACCTAACACTCTAACATGTACCCCGAGTCTAAACACCCCTAACCTTACACTTATTAACCCCTAATCTGCCGCCCCCGCTATCGCTGACCCCTGCATATTATTTTTAACCCCTAATCTGCCGCTCCGTAAACCGCAGCAACCTACTTTATCCCTATGTACCCCTAATCTGCTGCCCTAACATCGCCGACCCCTATATTATATTTATTAACCCCTAATCTGCCCCCCTCAACGTCGCCGACACCTGCCTACACTTATTAACCCCTAATCTGCCGATCGGACCTGAGCGCTACTATAATAAAGTTATTAACCCCTAATCCGCCTCACTAACCCTATCATAAATAGTATTAACCCCTAATCTGCCCTCCCTAACATCGCCGACACCTACCTTCAATTACTAACCCCTAATCTTCCGAGCAGAGCTCACCGCTATTCTAATAAATGTATTAACCCCTAACGCTAAGTCTAACCCTAACACTAACACCCCCCTAACTTAAATATAATTTACATCTAATGAAATAAATTAACTCTTATTAAATAAATGATTCCTATTTAAAGCTAAATACTTACCTGTAAAATAAATCCTAATATAGCTACAATATAAATTATAATTACATTGTAGCTATTTTAGGATTAATATTTATTTGCTGCCAGTACCCAAGATGGCTCCCAATAATGTAGAAGGGGAGGGTTAGAGAGCTGTTTGGGGGGGATCAGGGAGGTTTGGGGCTAAGGGGTATTCTACACAGCAGCATATGTAAATATGCTATAAAATAAAATAAAAAAATAAAAAAGATAACTTTTATTTTAGTACTGGCAGACTTTCTGCCAGTACTTAAGATGGCGGGGACAATTGTGGGGTGGGGGAGGGAAGAGAGCTGTTTGGGAGGGATCAGGGGGTCTGCTGTGTTAGGTGGGAGGCTGATCTCTACACTAAAGCTAACATTAACCCTGCAAGTTCCCTACAAGATCCCTAATTAACCCCTTCACTGCTAGACATAATACACGTGTGATGTGCAGCGGCATTTAGCAGCCTTCTAATTACCATAAAGCATCGCCAAAACCATATATGTCTGCTATTTCTGAACAAAGGGGATCCCAGAGAAGCATTAACAACCATTTGTGCCATAATTGCACAAGCTGTTTGTAAATAATTTTAGTGAGAAACCTAAAATTGCGAAAAAATTTACGTTTTTTAAAATTTAATCGCATTTGGCGGTGAAATGGTGGCATTAAATATACCAAAATGGGTCTAGATCAATACTTTGGGTTGTCTACTACACTACACTAAAGCTAAAATTAACTCTACAAGCTCCCTACATGCTCCCTAATTAACCCCTTCACTGCTGGGCATAAAACACGTGTGGTGCGCAGTGGTATTTAGCAGCCTTCTAATTACCAAAAAGCAACACCAAAGCCATATAAGTCTGCTATTTCTGAACAAAGGGGATCCCAGAGAAGCATTTACTACCATTTATGCCATAATTGCACAAGTTGTTTGTAAATAATTTCTGTGAGAAACCTAAAGTTTGTGAAAAAATTTGTGAAAAATTGAACAATTTTTTTTATTTGATCGCATTGGCGGTGAAATGGTGGCATGAAATATACCAAAATGGGCCTAGATCAATACTTTGGAATGTCTTCTAAAACAAAATATATACATGTCAATGGATATTCAGGTATTCCTGACAGATATCAGGGTTCCAATGTAACTAGCGCTCATTTTGAAAAAAAGTGGCTTTGAAATAGCAAAGTGCTACTTGTATTTATTGCCCTATAACTTGGAAAAAAAGCAAAGAACGTGTTAACATTGGGTATTTCTAAACTCAGGACAAAATTTAGAAACTATTTAGCATGGTTGTTTTTTGGTGGTTGTAGATGTGTAACAGATTTTGGGGGTCAAAGTTAGAAAAAGTGTGTTTTTTTACATTTTTTCCTCATATTTTATAATTTTTTTAATAATAAATTATAAGATATGATGAAAATAATGGTATCTTTAGAAAGTCCATTTAGTGGCGAGAAAAACGGTATATAATATGTGTGGGTACAGTAAATGAGTAAGAGGAAAATTACAGCTAAACACAAACACCGCAGAAATGTAAAAATAGCCCTGGTCTTTAAGGGAAAGAAATTGAAAAATGGCCTTGGTCCTTAAGGGGTTAAACACAATACCTACAAATAAATACAATTAAATAAACTAGCTAAAGTACAAAAAATAAAAAAGAACTAAGTTACAAAAAATAAAAAAATATTTACAAACATAAGAAAAATATTACAACAATTTTAAACTAATTACACCTACTCTAAGCCCCCAAAATAAAAAATGCCCTACCCTATTCTAAATTAAAAAAGTTACAAGCTCTTTTACCTTACCAGCCCTGAACAGGGCCCTTTGCGGGCATGCCCCAAGAATTTCAGCTCTTTTGCCTGTAAAAGAATAAATACAATACCCCCCCCCAACAGTACAACCCACCACCCACAAACCCCTCATCTAACCCAAACCCCCCTTAAATAAACCTAACACTAAGCCCCTGAAGATCTTCCTACCTTGTCTTCACCATACCAGGTTCACCGATCCGTCCTGGCTCCAACATCTTCATCCAACCCAAGCGGGGGTTGGCGATCCATCATCCGGTGCTGAAGAGGTCCAGAAGAGGCTCCAAAGTCTTCCTCCTATCCGGCAAGAAGAGGACATCCGGACCGGCAAACATCTTCTCCAAGCAGCATCTTCGATCTTCTTCCATCCGGTGCGGAGCGGGTCCATCTTGAAGCAGGCGACGCGGATCCATCCTCTTCTTCCGTTGTCTCCCGACTAATGACGGTTCCTTTAAGGGACGTCATCCAAGATGGCGTCCCTCGAATTCCGATTGGCTGATAGGATTCTATCAGCCAATCGGAATTAAGGTAGGAATTTTCTGATTGGCTGATGGAATCAGCCAATCAGAATCAAGTTCAATCCGATTGGCTGATCCAATCAGCCAATCAGATTGAGCTCGCATTCTATTGGCTGTTCCGATCAGTTGTTGTAATATTTTTCTTATGTTTGTAAATATTTTTTTATTTTTTGTAACTTAGTTCTTTTTTATTTTTTGTACTTTAGCTAGTTTATTTAATTGTATTTATTTGTAGGAATTTTGTTTAATTAATTTATTGATAGTGTAGTGTTAGGTTAATTGTAGGTAATTGTAGGTAGTTTATTTAATTATTTTATTGATAGGGTAGTGTTAGGTTTAATTATATCTTAGGTTAGGATTTATTTTACAGGTAATTTTGTTATTATTTTAACTAGGTAACTATTAAATAGTTCTTAACTATTTAATAGCTATTGTACCTGGTTAAAATAATTACAAAGTTGCCTGTAAAATAAATATTAATCCTAAAATAGCTACAATATAATTATAATTTATATTGTAGCTATATTAGGATTTATTTTACAGGTAAGTATTTAGCTTTAAATAGGAATCATTTATTTAATAAGAGTTAATTAATTTCGTTAGATTTAAATTATATTTAACTTAGGGGGGTGTTAGTGTTAGGGTTAGACAGCTTTAGGGGTTAATACATTTATTAGAATAGCAGTGAGCTCCGGTCGTCAGATTAGGGGTTAATAATTGAAGTTAGGTGTCGGCGATGTTAGGGAGGGCAGATTAGGGGGTTAATACTATTTATTATAGGGTTAGTGAGGCGGGTTAGGGGTTAATAACTTTATTATAGTAGCGCTCAGGTCCGCTCGGCAGATTAGGGGTTAATAAGTGTAGGCAGGTGTCGGCGACGTTGAGGGGGGCAGATTAGGGGTTAATAAATATAATATAGGGGTCGGCGATGTTAGGGCAGCAGATTAGGGGTACATAGGGATAACGTAGGTGGCGGCGCTTTGCGGTCGGAAGATTAGGGGTTAATTATTTTAAGTAGCTGGCGGCGACGTTGTGGGGGGCAGGTTAGGGGTTAATAAATGTAATACAGGGGTCAGCGGGGTTAGGGGCAGCAGATTAGGGGTACATAAGTATAACGTAGGTGGCGGTCGGCAGATTAGGGGTTAAAAATTTTAATCAAGTGGCGGCGATGTGGGGGGAGCTCGGTTTAGGGGTACATAGGTAGTTTATGGGTGTTAGTGTACTTTAGGGTACAGTAGTTAAGAGCTTTATGAACCGGCGTTAGCCAGAAAGCTCTTAACTCGTGCTATTTTCAGGCGGCTGGAGTTTTGTCGTTAGAGCTCTAACGCTCACTTCAGAAACGACTCTAAATACCGGCGTTAGGAAGATCCCATTGAAAAGATAGGATACGCAAATGGCGTAGGGGGATCTGCGGTATGGAAAAGTCGCGGCTGAAAAGTGAGCGTTAGACCCTTTAATCACTGACTCCAAATACCAGCGGGCGGCCAAAACCAGCGTTAGGAGCCTCTAACGCTGGTTTTGACGGCTGCCGCCGAACTCCAAATCTAGGCCAAAATAACATAATATAGGAGCATGAGAAACACAATGAGTGAAACTTTATACTGTCAGCACATACAGTATATAACATAATATAGGAGCATTAAATAGACAATGGGTGAATACTTTATACTGTCAGCTCAAACAGTATATAACATAATATAGGAGCATGAGAAACACAATGGGTGAAACTTTATACTGTCAGCACCTACAGTATATAACATAATATAGGAGCATTAAATAGACAATGGGTGAATACTTTATACTGTCAGCACATACAGTACATAACATAATATAGGAGCATGCGATAGACAATGGGTGAATACTTTATCCTGTCAGCACATACAGTATATAACATAATATAGGAGCATGAGATAGACAAGGGGTGAATACTTTATACTGTATATAACATAATATAGGAGCATCAGCTAGACAAGGGGTAAATACTTTATACTGTCAGCACATGCAGTATATAACATAATAAAGGAGCATGAGATAGACAAGGGGAGAATACTTTATACTGTCAGCCCATACAGTATATAACATAATATAGGAGCATGAGATAGACAAGGGGTCAATACTTTATACTGTATATAACATAATATAGGAGCATCAGCTAGACAAGGGGTAAATACTTTATACTGGCAGCACATACAGTATATAACATAATATAGGAGCATGAGATAGACAAGGGGTGAATACTTTATACTGTATATAACATAATATAGGAGCATGAGAAACACAATGGGTGATACTTTATACTGTCAGCACATACAGTATATAACATAATATAGGAGCATTAAATAGACAATGGGTGAATACTTTATACTGTCAGCACATACAGTATATAACATAATATAGGAGCATGAGATAGACAAGGGGTGAATACTTTATACTGTCAGCACATACAGTATATAACATAATATAGGAGCATGAGATAGACAAGGGGTGAATACTTTACACTGTCAGCACATACAGTATATAACATAATATAGGAGCATGAGATAGACAAGGGGTGAATACTTTATACTGTCAGCACATACAGTATATAACATAATATAGGAGCATGAGATAGAAAAGGGGTGAATACTTTACACTGTCAGCACATACAGTATATAACATAATATAGGAGCATGAGATAGACAAGGGGTGAATACTTTATACTGTCAGCACATACAGTATATAACATAATAAAGGAGCATGAGATAGACAAGGGGTGAATACTTTATACTGTCAGCACATACAGTATATAACATAATATAGGAGCGTGAGATAGACAAGGGGTCAATACTTTACACTGTATATAACATAATATAGGAGCATCAGCTAGACAAGGGGTAAATATTTTATACTGGCAGCACATACAGTGTATAACATAATATAGGAGCATGAGATAGACAAGGGGTAAATACTTTATACTGTCAGCACATACAATATATAACATAATATAGGAGCACGAGATAGACAAGGGGAGAATACTTTATACTGTCAGCTCATACAGTATATAACATAATATAGGAGCATGAGATAGACAAGGGGAGAATACTTTATACTGTCAGCACATACAGTATATAACATAATATAGGAGCATGAGATAGACAATGGGTGAATACTTTATACTGTCAGCACATACAGTATAAAACATAATAAAGGAGCATGAGATAGACAAGGGTTAATACTTTATACTGTCAGCACATACAGTATATAACATAATATAGGAGCATGAGATAGACAAGGGGTCAATACTTTATACTGTCAGCACATACAGTATAAAACATAATAAAGGAGCATGAGATAGACAAGGTGTAAATACTTTATACTGTCAGCTCAAACAGTATATAACATAATATATACTGTCAGCCCATACAGTATATAACATAATATAGGAGCATGAGATAGACAAGGGGTCAATACTTTATACTGTATATAACATAATATAGGAGCATCAGCTAGACAAGGGGTAAATACTTTATACTGGCAGCACATACAGTATATAACATAATATAGGACCATGAGATAGACAAGGGGTCAATACTTTATACTGTCAGCACATACACTATATAATATAATATAGGAGCATCAGATAGACAAGGTGTAAATACTTTATACTGTCAGCTCAAACAGTATATAACATAATATAGGAGCATGAGAAACACAATGGGTGAAACTTTATACTGTCAGCACATACAGTATATAACATAATATAGGAGCATTAAATAGACAATGGGTGAATACTTTATACTGTCAGCTCAAACAGTATATAACATAATATAGGAGCATGAGAAACACAATGGGTGAAACTTTATACTGTCAGCACCTACAGTATATAACATAATATAGGAGAATTAAATAGACAATGGGTGAATACTTTATACTGTCAGCACATACAGTGCATAACATAATATAGGAGCATGCGATAGACAATGGGTGAATACTTTATCCTGTCAGCACATACAGTATATAACATAATATAGGAGCATGAGATAGACAAGGGGTGAATACTTTATACTGTATATAACATAATATAGGAGCATCAGCTAGACAAGGGGTAAATACTTTATACTGTCAGCACATGCAGTATATAACATAATAAAGGAGCATGAGATAGACAAGGGGAGAATACTTAATACTGTCAGCCCATACAGTATATAACATAATATAGGAGCATGAGATAGACAAGGGGTCAATACTTTATACTGTATATAACATAATATAGGAGCATCAGCTAGACAAGGGGTAAATACTTTATACTGGCAGCACATACAGTATATAACATAATATAGGAGCATGAGATAGACAAGGGGTGAATACTTTATACTGTATATAACATAATATAGGAGCATGAGAAACACAATGGGTGATACTTTATACTGTCACCACATACAGTATATAACATAATATAGGAGCATTAAATAGACAATGGGTGAATACTTTATACTGTCAGCACATACAGTATATAACATAATATAGGAGCATGAGATAGACAAGGGGTGAATACTTTATACTGTCAGCACATACAGTATATAACATAATATAGGAGCATGAGATAGACAAGGGGTGAATACTTTACACTGTCAGCACATACAGTATATAACATAATATAGGAGCATGAGATAGACAAGGGGTGAATACTTTATACTGTCAGCACATACAGTATATAACATAATATAGGAGCATGAGATAGACAAAGGGTGAATACTTTATACTGTCAGCACGTACAGTATATAACATAATATAGGAGCATGAGATAGACAAGGGGTCAATATTTTATACTGTCAGCACATACACTATATAATATAATATAGGAGCATCAGATAGACAAGGTGTAAATACTTTATACTGTTAGCTCAAACAGTATATAACATAATATAGGAGCATGAGAAACACAATGGGTGAAACTTTATACTGTCAGCACATACAGTATATAACATAATATAGGAGCATTAAATAGACAATGGGTGAATACTTTATACTGTCAGCTCAAACAGTATATAACATAATATAGGAGGATGAGAAACACAATGGGTGAAACTTTATACTGTCAGCACATACAGTTTATAACATAATATAGGAGCATTAAATAGACAATGGGTGAATACTTTATACTGTCAGCACATACAGTGTATAACATAATATAGGAGCATGCGATAGACAATGGGTGAATACTTTATCCTGTCAGCACATACAGTATATAACATAATACAGGAGCATGAGATAGACAAGGGGTGAATACTTTATACTGTATATAACATAATATAGGAGCATCAGCTAGACAAGGGGTAAATACTTTATACTGTCAGCTCAAACAGTATATAACATAATATAGGAGCATGAGAAACACAATGGGTGAAACTTTATACTGTCAGCACATACAGTATATAACATAATATAGGAGCATTAAATAGACAAGGGGTAAATACTTTATACTGGCAGCACATACAGTATATAACATAATATAGGAGCATGAGATAGACAAGGGGTAAATACTTTATACTGTCAGCACATACAGTATATAACATAATATAGGAGCACGAGACAGACAAGGGGAGAATACTTTATACTGTCAGCTCATACAGTATATAACATAATATAGGAGCATGAGAGACAAGGGGAGAATACTTTATACTGTCAGCACATACAGTATATAACATAATATAGGAGCATGAGATAGACAATGGGTGAATACTTTATACTGTCAGCACATACAGTATATAACATAATAAAGGAGCATGAGATAGACAAGGGGTGAATACTTTATACTGTCAGCTCATACAGTATATAACATAATATAGGAGCATGAGATAGACAAGGGGAGAATACTTTATACTGTCAGCACATACAGTATATAACATAATATAGAAGCATGAGATAGACAATGGGTGAATACTTTATACTGTCAGCACATACAGTATATAACATAATAAAGGAGCATGAGATAGACAAGGGGTGAATACTTTATACTGTCAGCACATACAGTATATAACATAATATAGGAGCACGAGACAGACAAGGGGAGAATACTTTATACTGTCAGCTCATACAGTATATAACATAATATAGGAGCATGAGATAGACAAGGGGAGAATACTTTATACTGTCAGCACATACAGTATATAACATAATATAGGAGCATGAGATAGACAATGGGTGAATACTTTATACTGTCAGCACATACAGTATATAACATAATAAAGGAGCATGAGATAGACAAGGGGTGAATACTTTATACTGTCAGCTCATACAGTATATAACATAATATAGGAGCATGAGATAGACAAGGGGAGAATACTTTATACTGTCAGCACATACAGTATATAACATAATATAGAAGCATGAGATAGACAATGGGTGAATACTTTATACTGTCAGCACATACAGTATATAACATAATAAAGGAGCATGAGATAGACAAGGGGTGAATACTTTATACTGTCAGCACATACAGTATATAACATAATTTAGGAGCATGAGATAGACAAGGGGTCAATACTTTATACTGTAAGCACATACACTATATAATATAATATAGGAGCATCAGATAGATAAGGTGTAAATACTTTATACTGTCAGCTCAAACAGTATATAACATAATATAGGAGCATGAGAAACACAATGGGTGATACTTTATACTGTCACCACATACAGTATATAACATAATATAGGAGCATTAAATAGACAATGGGTGAATACTTTATACTGTCAGCACATACAGTATATAACATAATATAGGAGCATGAGATAGACAAGGGGTGAATACTTTATACTGTCAGCACATACAGTATATAACATAATATAGGAGCATGAGATAGACAAGGGGTGAATACTTTACACTGTCAGCACATACAGTATATAACATAATATAGGAGCATGAGATAGACAAGGGGTGAATACTTTATACTGTCAGCACATACAGTATATAACATAATATAGGAGCATGAGATAGACAAAGGGTGAATACTTTATACTGTCAGCACATACAGTATATAACATAATATTGGAGCATGAGATAGACAAGGGGTGAATACTTTATACTGTATATAACATAATATAGGAGCATCAGCTAGACAAGGGGTAAATACTTTATACTGTCAGCACATACAGTATATAACATAATAAAGGAGCATGAGATAGACAAGGGGAGAATACTTTATACTGTCAGCCCATACAGTATATAACATAATATAGGAGCAGGAAATAGACAAGGGGTCAATACTTTATACTGTATATAACATAATATAGGGGCATCAGCTAGACAAGGGGTAAATACTTTATACTGGCAGCACATACAGTATATAACATAATATAGGAGCATTAGATAAACAAGGGGTAAATACTTTATACTGTCAGCAAATACAATATATAACATAATATAGGAGCACGAGATAGACAAGGGGAGAATACGTTATACTGTCAGCTCATACAGTATATAACATAATATAGGAGCATGAGAAAGACAAGGGGTGAATACTTTATACTGTCAGCACATACAGTATAAAACATAATAAAGGAGCATGAGATAGACAAGGGGTGAATACTTTATCCTGTCAGCAAATACAGTATATAACATAATATAGGAGCATGAGAGACAAGGGGTCAATACTTTATACTGTCAGCACATACACTATATAATATAATATAGGAGCATCAGAAAATACATAGGGTGTAAATAGTTTATACTGTCAGCTCAAACAGTATATAACATAATATAGGAGCATGAGAAACACAATGGGGGAAACTTTATACTGTCAGCACATACAGTATATCAGTGTTTTTCAACCAGTGTGCCGTGGCACACTAGTGTGCCGTGAGAGATCCTCAGGTGTGCCACGGCAGATTGACAACAGTGTGACATATTTTTTAAACTTTGCTTGTTTTTTACTCCCAGTGCATGGGTAGTTTGTAGGAGGCATGGCATAACAGCACAATACATACAGTATGTGTGTGTTTGTGTGTATGTGTATATATATATGCTGTATTAGGCTACAATGTGTGATTTTTTTAAATTTTGGGTTGGTGGTGTGCCACAGGATTTTTTAATATAAAAAAGTGTGCCACGGCAAAAAGAAGGTTAAAAATCACTGCAGTATATAACATAATATAGGAGAATTAAATAGACAATGGGTGAATACTTTATACTGTCAGCACATACAGTATATACCATAATAAAGGAGCATGAGATAGACAAGGGGAGATTACTTTATACTGTCAGCCCATACAGTATATAACATAATATAGGAGCATGAGATAGACAAGGGGAGATTACTTTATATTGTCAGCACATACAGTATATAACATAATATAGGAGCATGTGATAGACAATGGGTAAATACTTTATACTGTCAGCACATACAGTATATACCATAATAAAGGAGCATGAGATAGACAAGGGGAGAATACTTTATACTGTCAGCCCATACAGTATATAACATAATATAGGAGCATGAGATAGACAAGGGGAAAATACTTTATACTGTCAGCTCATACAGTATATAACATAATATAGGAGCATGAGATAGACAAGGGGAGAATACTTTATACTGTCAGCACATCCAGTATATAACATAATATAGAAGCATGAGATAGACAATGGGTGAATACTTTATACTGTCAGCACATACAGTATATAACATAATAAAGGAGCATGAGATAGACAAGGGGTGAATACTTTATACTGTCAGCACATACAGTATATAACATAATATAGGAGCATGAGATAGACAAGGGGTCAATACTTTATACTGTAAGCACATACCCTATATAATATAATATAGGAGCATCAGATAGATAAGGTGTAAATACTTTATACTGTCAGCTCAAACAGTATATAACATAATATAGGAGCATGAGAAACACAATGGGTGATACTTTATACTGTCAGCACATACAGTATATAACATAATATAGGAGCATTAAATAGACAATGGGTGAATACTTTATACTGTCAGCACATACAGTATATAACATAACATAGGAGCATGAGATAGACAAGGGGTGAATACTTTATACCAGTGAATTTTAACCTTTTTTTTGCTGTGGCACACTTTTTTACATTAAAAAATCCTGTGGCACACCACCATCCCAAAAATTTAAAAAAATCACACATTGTAGCCTAATACAGCATATATATATACACATACACACAAACACACACACAAACACACACATACTGTATGTATTGTGCTGTTATGCCATGCCTCCTACAAACTACCCCTGCACTGGGAGTAAAAAACAAGCAAAATTAAAAAATATGTCACACTGTTGTCAGTCTGCCGTGGCACACCTGAGGATCTCTCACGGCACACTAGTGTGCCACGGCACACTGGTTGAAAAACACTGCTTTATACTGTCAGCACATACAGTATATAACATAATATAGGAGCATGAGATATACAAGGGGTGAATACTTTACACTGTCAGCACATACAGTATATAACATAATATAGGAGCATGAGATAGACAAGGGGTGAATACTTTATACTGTCAGCACATACAGTATATAACATAATATAGGAGCATGAGATAGACAAAGGGTGAATACTTTATACTGTCAGCACATACAGTATATAACATAATATAGGAGCATGAGATAGACAAGGGGTGAATACTTTATACTGTATTTAACATAATATAGGAGCATCAGCTAGACAAGGGGTAAATACTTTATACTGTCAGCACATACAGTATATAACATAATATAGGAGCATGAGAAACACAATGGGGGAAACTTTATACTGTCAGCCCATACAGTATATAACATAATATAGGAGCAGGAAATAGACAAGGGGTCAATACTTTATACTGTATATAACATAATATAGGAGCATCAGCTAGACAAGGGGTAAATACTTTACACTGGCAGCACATACAGTATATAACATAATATAGGAGCATGAGATAAACAAGGGGTAAATACTTTATACTGTCAGCAAATACAATATATAACATAACATAGGAGCACGAGATAGACAAGGGGAGAATACTTTATACTGTCAGCTCATACAGTATATAACATAATATAGGAGCATGAGAAAGACAAGGGGTGAATACTTTATCCTGTCAGCACATACAGTATATAACATAATATAGGAGCATGAGAGACAAGGGGTCAATACTTTATACTCTCAGCACATACACTATATAATATAATATAGGAGCATAAGAAAATACACAGGGTGTAAATAGTTTATACTGTCAGCTCAAACAGTATATAACATAATATAGGAGCATGAGAAACACAATGGGGGAAACTTTATACTGTCAGCACATACAGTATATAACATAATATAGGAGAATTAAATAGACAATGGGTGAATACTTTATACTGTCAGTACATACAGTATATAACATTATATAGGAGCATGAGATAGACAAGGGGAGATTACTTTATATTGTCAGCACATACAGTATATAACATAATATAGGAGCATGTGATAGACAATGGGTAAATACTTTATACTGTCAGCACATACAGTATATACCATAATAAAGGAGCATGAGATAGACAAGGGGAGAATACTTTATACTGTCAGCCCATACAGTATATAACATAATATAGGAGCATGAGATAGACAAGGGGTCAATACTTTATACTGTATATAACGTAATATAGGAGCATCAGCTAGACAAGGGGTAAATACTTTATACTGGCAGCACATACAGTATATAACATAATATAGGAGCATGAGATAGACAAGGGGTAAATACTTTATACTGTCAGCACATACAGTATATACCATAATAAAGGAGCATGAGATAGACAAGGGGAGAATACTTTATACTGTCAGCCCATACAGTATATAACATAATATAGGAGCATGAGATAGACAAGGGGAAAATACTTTATACTGTCAGCTCATACAGTATATAACATAATATAGGAGCATGAGATAGACAAGGGGAGAATACTTTATACTGTCAGCACATACAGTATATAACATAATATAGAAGCATGAGATAGACAATGGGTGAATACTTTATACTGTCAGCACATACAGTATATAACATAATAAAGGAGTATGAGATAGACAAGGGGAGAATACTTTATACTGTCAGCACATACAGTATATAACATAATATAGGAGCATGAGATAGACAAGGGGTCAATACTTTATACTGTAAGCACATACAGTATATAATATAATATAGGAGCATCAGATAGATAAGGTGTAAATACTTTATACTGTCAGCTCAAACAGTATATAACATAATATAGGAGCATGAGAAACACAATGGGTGATACTTTATACTGTCAGCACATACAGTATATAACATAATATAGGAGCATTAAATAGACAATGGGTGAATACTTTATACTGTCAGCACATACAGTATATAACATAACATAGGAGCATGAGATAGACAAGGGGTGAATACTTTATACTGTCAGCACATACAGTAAATAACATAATATAGGAGCATGAGATAGACAAGGGGTGAATACTTTACACTGTCAGCACATACAGTATATAACATAATATAGGAGCATGAGATAGACAAGGGGTGAATACTTTATACTGTCAGCACATACAGTATATAACATAATATAGGAGCATGAGATAGACAAAGGGTGAATACTTTATAATGTCAGCACATACAGTATATAACATAATATAGGAGCATGAGATAGACAAGGGTTGAATACTTTATACTGTATATAACATAATATAGGAGCATCAGCTAGACAAGGGGTAAATACTTTATACTGTCAGCACATACAGTATATAACATAATAAAGGAGCATGAGATAGACAAGGGGAGAATACTTTATACTGTCAGCCCATACAGTATATAACATAATATAGGAGCAGGAAATAGACAAGGGGTCAATACTTTATACTGTATATAACATAATATAGGAGCATCAGCTAGACAAGGGGTAAATACTTTATACTGGCAGCACATACAGTATATAACATAATATAGGAGCATGAGATAAACAAGGGGTAAATACTTTATACTGTCAGCAAATACAATATATAACATAACATAGGAGCACGAGATAGACAAACGGAGAATACTTTATACTGTCAGCTCATAGAGTATATAACATAATATAGGAGCATGAGAGACAAGGGGTCAATACTTTATACTGTCAGCACATACACTATATAATATAATATAGGAGCATAAGAAAATACACAGGGTGTAAATAGTTTATACTGTCAGCTCAAACAGTATATAACATAATATAGGAGCATGAGAAACACAATGGGGGAAACTTTATACTGTCAGCACATACAGTATATAACATAATATAGGAGAATTAAATAGACAATGGGTGAATACTTTATACTGTCAGTACATACAGTATATAACATTATATAGGAGCATGAGATAGACAAGGGGAGATTACTTTATATTGTCAGCACATACAGTATATAACATAATATAGGAGCATGAGATAGACAAGGGGAGAATACTTTATACTGTCAGCCCATACAGTATATAACATAATATAGGAGCATGAGATAGACAAGGGGTCAATACTTTATACTGTATATAACGTAATATAGGAGCATCAGCTAGACAAGGGGTAAATACTTTATACTGTCAGCACATACAGTATATAACATAATATAGGAGCATGAGATAGACAAGGGGTACATACTTTATACGGTCAGCACATACAATATATAACATAATATAGGAGCACGAGATAGACAAGGGGAGAATACTTTATACTGTCAACTCATACAGTATATAACATAATATGGGAGCATGAGATAGACAAGGGGAAAATACTTTATACTGTCTGCACATACAGTATATAACATAATATAGGAGCATGAGATAGACAATGGGTGAATACTTTATACTGTCAGCACATACAGTATATAACATAATAAAGGTGCATGAGATAGACAAGGGGTGAATACTTTATACTGTCAGCACATAAAGTATATAACATAATATAGGAGCATGAGTTAGACAAGGGGTAAATACTTTATTCTGTCAGCACATACAGTATATAACATAATAAAGGAGCATGAGATAGACAAGGGGTTAATACTTTATATTGTTAGCACATACAGTATATAACATAATATAGGAGCATGAGATAGACAAGGGGTGAATACTTTATACTGTCAGAACATACAGTATATAACATATCTGTTATATATCATCTGTTAAATTAACCATTTCCATTAACCACGATTGCTTTGGCACCTAAATCAGAATATTGGCTGTTTTTTGCCTTTTTAACTATCCAGCACACCTGAGCCAATTATATGTCCAAGGAAAGTAACTGTGTAACTTTATAACTGAATTTGTTACTGAAGAACTGTAAAGCTATTAGGATTGATACATTTGTGCCTTTTAAATATTTAATTCACCATTTATCTTAGAAATTTGTTGCTTGCCATATGTTATCTATAGAATTAATTCCTTTATACCTGAAATTCTAGGATTATATGGTTCTAGTCTGTTTTTATAAGTGTTGTATAAGGGAGACGTCCCTTTATTAATTAGGAAAAGCATTTGCTGTTGTTTTTATGTGTTATAAGAATTTTTAAATAAAATAGATTGTATAAAACATAAATTAGATTGGTATCATCATTTCCTAGCTTTTTTTAGCGCTGCTAAATAAACCCCATTTTTTCTTCTTATCCACCATTTAGTTCTCTTTGAGGGAAGAACTTTTTTAGCAGCAGGAATCCACCTTTAGGCGCTCCTATCACACTACACATGAATACTTTATACTGTCAGCACATACAGTATATAACATATTATAGGAGCATGAGATAGACAAGGGGAGAATACTTTATATTGTCAGCACATACAGTATATAACATAATATAGGAGCATGAGATAGACAATGGGTGAATACTTTATCCTGTCAGCACATACAGTATATAACATAATATAGGAGCATGAGATAGACAAGGGGAGAATACTTTATACTGTCAGAACATACAGTATATAACATAATATAGGAGCATGAGATAGACAAGGGGTAAATATTTTATACTGTCAGCACATACAGTATATAACATAATATAGGAGCATCAGCTAGACAAGGGGTAAATACTTTATACTGTCAGCACATACAGTATATAACATAATATAGGAGCATGAGATAGACAAGGGGTGAATACTTTATACTGTATATAACATAATATAGGAGCATGAGATAGACAAGGGGTGAATACTTTATACTGTATATAACATAATATAGGAGCATGAGATACACAAGGGGTGAATACTTTATACTGTCAGCACATACAGTATATAACATAATATAGGAGCATCAGATAGACAAGGGGTGAATACTTTATATTGTCAGCACATACAGTATATAACATAATAAAAGAGCATGAGATAGACAATGGGAGAATACTTTATACTGTCAGCTCATACAGTATATAACATAATATAGGAGCATGAGATAGACAAGGGGTGAATACTTTATACTGTCAGCACATACAGTATATAACATAATATAGGAGCATGAGGTAGACATGGGGTGAATACTTTAAACTGTCAGCACATACAGTATATAACATAATATAGGAGCATGAGATAGACAAGGGGTGAATACTTTATACTGTATATAACATAATATAGGAGCATCAGCAAGACAAGGTGTAAATACTTTATACTGTCAGCACATACAGTATATAACATAATAAAGGAGCATGAGATAGAGAATGGGTGAATACTTTATACTGTCAGCACATACAGTATATAACATAATAAATGAGCATGATATAGACAAGGGGAGAATACTTTATACTGTCAGCACATACAGTATATAACATAATATAGGAGCATGAGATAGACAATGGGTGAATACTTTATACTGTCAGCACATACAGTATATAACATAATATAGGAGGATGAGATAGACAAGGGGAGAATACTTTATACTGTCAGCACATACAGTATATAACATAATATAGGAGCATGAGATAGTCAAGGGGTGAATACTTTATACTGTCAGCACATACAGTATATAACATAATAAAGGAGCATGAGATAGACAAGGGGTGAATACTTTATACCGTCAGCACATACAGTATATAACATAATATAGGAGCATGAGATAGACAAGGGGTCAATACTTTATACTGTCAGCACATACACTATATAATATAATATAATATAGGAGCATCAGATAGACAAGGTGTAAATACTTTATACTGTCAGCTCAAACAGTATATAACATAATATAGGAGCATGAGAAACACAATGGGTGATACTTTATATTGTCAGCACATACAGTATATAACGTAATATAGGAGCATTAAATAGACAATGGGTGAAAACTTTATACTGTCAGCACACACAGTATATAACATAATATAGGAGCATCAGATAGACAAGGGGAGAATACTTTATACTGTTAGCACATACAGTATATAACATAATATAGGAGCATGAGATAGACAAGGGGAGAATACTTTATACTGTCAGCACATACAATATATAACATAATATATGAGCATCAGATAGACAAGGGGAGAATACTTTATTCTGTCAGCACATACAGTATATAACATAATATAGGAGCATGAGATAGACAAGGGGAGAATATTTTATACTGTCAGCACATACAGTATATAACATAATATAGGAGCATCAGATAGACAAGGGGTGAATACTTTATACTGTCAGCACATAAAGGGCCAGAATACAAGTATATTGCTATTTAACTCTCCCGCTCAAGCTTTAACTGGGCTAGAATTAAGCTTTTCCATCGTATTATGAGTTAAAAAAGGTGAACTTAAAATATCGCACATGCAGTGATAGGGAAGTGTATATATAATATATATATATATATATATACTGTGCACAGAGCAGTGAGACGGCAGTTTATATAATATATATATACGCTGTGCACAGATCAGTGATTGGGCAGTGTATATATAAGATATACATACTGTGCACAGAGCAGTGAGTGGACAGTGTATATATGATATATATGTTGTGCACAGAGCAATGATATGGCAGTGTCTATATAATTTATATGCTTTGCACAGATCATTGATAGGATATATATATATAATACACAGGAATGGACCGCACTCACAGACTGGACTGGGTACACATCCTAAGCCACAGCAAACTCCACAGCCCTGAACACTGACAGACAGCTGCAAAGTTCCCAGCAACCCAGGCAGTTAACCCCAGAGCAGCCTGGGTGACAGCCCGCAGGGAAGCACTACAAACATTATCAACACAACACACAGAAAACCTGGCACTCGCCAGCAGATTCACAGTAATGTTTAAAAGCAAAACTGTGGGAAGTCAGTTACATTTGGCACCAAAGGATCAAGCCCAGGACCACAACAAGGTCTCCCCCTTCCTGGGACCCTAAACCAGCACCCACACAATGCATACTTCCAAACAAACTGGGAACCTCCCAGGGTGACACAGGCGTTTGTAACCTCCCCTATGTAAATACAAAACACAGGAATAGACCGCACTATTATTTATAATGTGCACAGAGTAGTGACAGGGCAGTGTGTATATAAAATATATTTCCTGTGCACAGAGCAGTATGGGGCAGTGTGTATATAATATATATACTATGTACAGAGCAGTGAGAGGGCAGTGTGTATATAATATATATACTGTGTACAGAGCAGTAATAGGGCAGTGTGTATATAATATATATACTGTGTACAGAGCAGTGATAGTGCAGTTTGTATATAATATATATACTGTGTACAGAGCAGTGATAGGGCAGTGTGTATATAATATATATACTGTGTACAGAGCAGTGAGAGGGCAGTGTGTATATAATATATATACTGTGTACAGAGCAGTGATAAGCTAGTGTGTATATAATATATATACTGTGTACAGAGCAGTGAGAGGGCAGTGTGTATATAATATATATACTGTGTACAGAGCAGTGAGAGGGCAGTGTGTATATAATATGTATACTGTGTACAGAGCAGTGATAGGGCAGTGTGTATATAATATATATACTGTGTACAGAGCAGTGATAGGGCAGTGTGTATATAATATATATACTGTGTACAGAGCAGTGAGAGGGCAGTGTGTATTTAATATATATACTGTGTACAGAGCAGTGATAGGGCAGTGTGTATATAATATATATACTGTGTACAGAGCAGTGATAGGGCAGTGTGTATATAATATATATACAGTGCACAGAGCAGTGAGAGGGCAGTTTGTATATAATATGTATGCTGTGCACAGAGCAGTGATAGGGCAGTGTGTATATAATATATATACTGTGTACAGAGCAGTGATAGGGCAGTGTGTATATAATATATATACTGTGCACAGAGCAGTGATAGGGCAGTGTGTATATAATATGTATGCTGTGCACAGAGCAGTCATAGGGCAGTGTGTATATAATATATATACTGTGTACAGAGCAGTGATAGGGCAGTGTGTATATAATATATATACTGTGCACAGAGCAGTGATAGGGCAGTGTGTATATAATATATATACTGTGTACAGAGCAGTGAAAGGGCAGTGTGTATATAATATATATATATATATATATATATATATATACTGTGCATAGAGCAGTGATAGGGCAGTGTGTATATAATATATATACTGTGTACAGAGCAGTGATAGGGCAGTGTGTATATAATATATATACTGTGTACAGAGCAGTGATAGGGCAGTGTGTATATAATATATATACAGTGCACAGAGCAGTGAGAGGGCAGTGTGTATATAATATATATACTGTGTACAGAGCAGTGAGAGGGCAGTGTGTATATAATATATATACAGTGCACAGAGCAGTGATAGGGCAGTGTGTATATAATATATATACAGTGCACAGAGCAGTGAGAGGGCAGTGTGTATATAATATGTATGCTGTGCACAGAGCAGTGAGAGGGCAGTGTGTATATAATATATATACAGTGTACAGAGCAGTGAGAGGGCAGTTTGTATATAATATGTATGCTGTGCACAGAGCAGTCATAGGGCAGTGTGTATATAATATATATACTGTGTACAGAGCAGTGATAGGGCAGTGTGTATATAATATATATACTGTGTACAGAGCAGTGATAGGACAGTGTGTATATAATATATATACTGTGTACAGAGCAGTCATAGGGCAGTGTGTATATAATATATATACTGTGTACAGAGCAGTGATAGGGCAGTGTGTATATAATATATATACTGTGTACAGAGCAGTGAGAGGGCAGTGTGTATATAATATATATACTGTGTACAGAGCAGTGAGAGGGCAGTGTGCATATAATATATATACTGTGTACAGAGCAGTGAGAGGGCAGTGTGTATATAATATATATACTGTGTACAGAGCAGTGATAGGGCAGTGTGTATATAATATATATACTGTGTACAGAGCAGTGAGAGGGCAGTGTGTATATAATATATATACAGTGCACAGAGCAGTGATAGGGCAGCGTGTATATAATATGTATGCTGTGCACAGAGCAGTCATAGGGCAGTGTGTATATAATATATATACTGTGTACAGAGCAGTGAGAGGGCAGTGTGTATATAATATATATACTGTGTACAGAGCAGTGAGAGGGCAGTGTGTATATAATATATATACTGTGTACAGAGCAGTGAGAGGGCAGTGTGTATATAATATATATACTGTGTACAGAGCAGTGATAGGGCAGTGTGTATATAATATATATACTGTGTACAGAGCAGTGATAGGGCAGTGTGTATATAATATATATACAGTGCACAGAGCAGTAATAGGGCAGTGTGTATATAATATATATACTGTGTACAGAGCAGTGAGAGGGCAGTGTGTATATAATATATATACAGTGCACAGAGCAGTAATAGGGCAGTGTGTATATAATATATATACTGTGTACAGAGCAGTGAGAGGGCAGTGTGTATATAATATATATACAGTGCACAGAGCAGTGATAGGGCAGTGTGTATATAATATGTATGCTGTGCACAGAGCAGTCATAGGGCAGTGTGTATATAATATATATACAGTGCACAGAGTAGTGAGAGGGCAGTGTGTATATAATATATATACTGTGTACAGAGCAGTGAGAGGGCAGTGTGTATATAATATATATACTGTGTACAGAGCAGTGATAGGGCAGTGTGTATATAATATATATACTGTGTACAGAGCAGTGAGAGGGCAGTGTGTATATAATATATATACTGTGTACAGAGCAGTGATAGGGCAGTGTGTATATAATATATATACTGTGTACAGAGCAGTGATAGGGCAGTGTGTATATAATATATACACTGTGTACAGAGCAGTAATAGGGCAGTGTGTATATAATATATATACTGTGTACAGAGCAGTGAGAGGGCAGTGTGTATATAATATATATACTGTGTACAGAGCAGTGATAGGGCAGTGTGTATATAGTATATATAATGTGTACAGAGCAGTGATAGGGCAGTGTGTATATAATATATATATACTGTGTACAGAGCAGTGATAGGGCAGTGTGTATATAATATATATACTGTGTACAGAGCAGTGATAGGGCAGTGTGTATATAATATATATACTGTATACAGAGCAGTCATAGGGCAGTGTGTATATAATATATACACTGTGTACAGAGCAGTAATAGGGCAGTGTGTATATAATATATATACTGTGTACAGAGCAGTGATAGGGCAGTGTGTATATAATATATATACTGTGTACAGAGCAGTGATAGGGCAGTGTGTATATAATATATATACTGTGTACAGAGCAGTGATAGGGCAGTGTGTATATAATATATATACTGTGTACAGAGTAGTGAGAGGGCAGTGTGTATATAATATATATACTGTGTACAGAGCAGTGATAGGGCAGTGTGTATATAATATATATACTGTGTACAGAGCAGTGAGAGGGCAGTGTGTATATAATATATATACAGTGCACAGAGCAGTGATAGGGCAGCGTGTATATAATATGTATGCTGTGCACAGAGCAGTCATAGGGCAGTGTGTATATAATATATATACTGTGTACAGAGCAGTGAGAGGGCAGTGTGTATATAATATATATACTGTGTACAGAGCAGTGAGAGGGCAGTGTGTATATAATATATATACTGTGTACAGAGCAGTGAGAGGGCAGTGTGTATATAATATATATACTGTGTACAGAGCAGTGATAGGGCAGTGTGTATATAATATATATACTGTGTACAGAGCAGTGATAGGGCAGTGTGTATATAATATATATACAGTGCACAGAGCAGTAATAGGGCAGTGTGTATATAATATATATACTGTGTACAGAGCAGTGAGAGGGCAGTGTGTATATAATATATATACAGTGCACAGAGCAGTAATAGGGCAGTGTGTATATAATATATATACTGTGTACAGAGCAGTGAGAGGGCAGTGTGTATATAATATATATATAGTGCACAGAGCAGTGATAGGGCAGTGTGTATATAATATGTATGCTGTGCACAGAGCAGTCATAGGGCAGTGTGTATATAATATATATACAGTGCACAGAGTAGTGAGAGGGCAGTGTGTATATAATATATATACTGTGTACAGAGCAGTGAGAGGGCAGTGTGTATATAATATATATACTGTGTACAGAGCAGTGATAGGGCAGTGTGTATATAATATATATACTGTGTACAGAGCAGTGAGAGGGCAGTGTGTATATAATATATATACTGTGTACAGAGCAGTGATAGGGCAGTGTGTATATAATATATATACTGTGTACAGAGCAGTGATAGGGCAGTGTGTATATAATATATACACTGTGTACAGAGCAGTAATAGGGCAGTGTGTATATAATATATATACTGTGTACAGAGCAGTGAGAGGGCAGTGTGTATATAATATATATACTGTGTACAGAGCAGTGATAGGGCAGTGTGTATATAGTATATATAATGTGTACAGAGCAGTGATAGGGCAGTGTGTATATAATATATATACTGTGTACAGAGCAGTGATAGGGCAGTGTGTATATAATATATATACTGTGTACAGAGCAGTGATAGGGCAGTGTGTATATAATATATATACTGTGTACAGAGCAGTCATAGGGCAGTGTGTATATAATATATACACTGTGTACAGAGCAGTAATAGGGCAGTGTGTATATAATATATATACTGTGTACAGAGCAGTGATAGGGCAGTGTGTATATAATATATATACTGTGTACAGAGCAGTGATAGGGCAGTGTGTATATAATATATATACTGTGTACAGAGCAGTGATAGGGCAGTGTGTATATAATATATATACTGTGTACAGAGTAGTGAGAGGGCAGTGTGTATATAATATATATACTGTGTACAGAGCAGTGATAGGGCAGTGTGTATATAATATATATACAGTGCACAGAGCAGTAATAGGGCAGTGTGTATATAATATATATACTGTGTACAGAGCAGTGAGAGGGCAGTGTGTATATAATATATATACAGTGCACAGAGCAGTAATAGGGCAGTGTGTATATAATATATATACTGTGTACAGAGCAGTGAGAGGGCAGTGTGTATATAATATATATATAGTGCACAGAGCAGTGATAGGGCAGTGTGTATATAATATGTATGCTGTGCACAGAGCAGTCATAGGGCAGTGTGTATATAATATATATACAGTGCACAGAGTAGTGAGAGGGCAGTGTGTATATAATATATATACTGTGTACAGAGCAGTGAGAGGGCAGTGTGTATATAATATATATACTGTGTACAGAGCAGTGATAGGGCAGTGTGTATATAATATATATACTGTGTACAGAGCAGTGAGAGGGCAGTGTGTATATAATATATATACTGTGTACAGAGCAGTGATAGGGCAGTGTGTATATAATATATATACTGTGTACAGAGCAGTGATAGGGCAGTGTGTATATAATATATACACTGTGTACAGAGCAGTAATAGGGCAGTGTGTATATAATATATATACTGTGTACAGAGCAGTGAGAGGGCAGTGTGTATATAATATATATACTGTGTACAGAGCAGTGATAGGGCAGTGTGTATATAGTATATATAATGTGTACAGAGCAGTGATAGGGCAGTGTGTATATAATATATATATACTGTGTACAGAGCAGTGATAGGGCAGTGTGTATATAATATATATACTGTGTACAGAGCAGTGATAGGGCAGTGTGTATATAATATATATACTGTATACAGAGCAGTCATAGGGCAGTGTGTATATAATATATACACTGTGTACAGAGCAGTAATAGGGCAGTGTGTATATAATATATATACTGTGTACAGAGCAGTGATAGGGCAGTGTGTATATAATATATATACTGTGTACAGAGCAGTGATAGGGCAGTGTGTATATAATATATATACTGTGTACAGAGCAGTGATAGGGCAGTGTGTATATAATATATATACTGTGTACAGAGTAGTGAGAGGGCAGTGTGTATATAATATATATACTGTGTACAGAGCAGTGATAGGGCAGTGTGTATATAATATATATACTGTGTACAGAGCAGTGAGAGGGCAGTGTGTATATAATATATATACAGTGCACAGAGCAGTGATAGGGCAGCGTGTATATAATATGTATGCTGTGCACAGAGCAGTCATAGGGCAGTGTGTATATAATATATATACTGTGTACAGAGCAGTGAGAGGGCAGTGTGTATATAATATATATACTGTGTACAGAGCAGTGAGAGGGCAGTGTGTATATAATATATATACTGTGTACAGAGCAGTGAGAGGGCAGTGTGTATATAATATATATACTGTGTACAGAGCAGTGATAGGGCAGTGTGTATATAATATATATACTGTGTACAGAGCAGTGATAGGGCAGTGTGTATATAATATATATACAGTGCACAGAGCAGTAATAGGGCAGTGTGTATATAATATATATACTGTGTACAGAGCAGTGAGAGGGCAGTGTGTATATAATATATATACAGTGCACAGAGCAGTAATAGGGCAGTGTGTATATAATATATATACTGTGTACAGAGCAGTGAGAGGGCAGTGTGTATATAATATATATACTGTGTACAGAGCAGTGATAGGGCAGTGTGTATATAATATGTATGCTGTGCACAGAGCAGTCATAGGGCAGTGTGTATATAATATATATACAGTGCACAGAGTAGTGAGAGGGCAGTGTGTATATAATATATATACTGTGTACAGAGCAGTGATAGGGCAGTGTGTATATAATATATATACTGTGTACAGAGCAGTGATAGGGCAGTGTGTATATAATATATATACTGTGTACAGAGCAGTGAGAGGGCAGTGTGTATATAATATATATACTGTGTACAGAGCAGTGATAGGGCAGTGTGTATATAATATATATACTGTGTACAGAGCAGTGATAGGGCAGTGTGTATATAATATATACACTGTGTACAGAGCAGTAATAGGGCAGTGTGTATATAATATATATACTGTGTACAGAGCAGTGAGAGGGCAGTGTGTATATAATATATATACTGTGTACAGAGCAGTGATAGGGCAGTGTGTATATAGTATATATAATGTGTACAGAGCAGTGATAGGGCAGTGTGTATATAATATATATACTGTGTACAGAGCAGTGATAGGGCAGTGTGTATATAATATATATACTGTGTACAGAGCAGTGATAGGGCAGTGTGTATATAATATATATACTGTGTACAGAGCAGTCATAGGGCAGTGTGTATATAATATATACACTGTGTACAGAGCAGTAATAGGGCAGTGTGTATATAATATATATACTGTGTACAGAGCAGTGATAGGGCAGTGTGTATATAATATATATACTGTGTACAGAGCAGTGATAGGGCAGTGTGTATATAATATATATACTGTGTACAGAGCAGTGATAGGGCAGTGTGTATATAATATATATACTGTGTACAGAGTAGTGAGAGGGCAGTGTGTATATAATATATATACTGTGTACAGAGCAGTGATAGGGCAGTGTGTATATAATATATATACTGTGTACAGAGCAGTGATAGGGCAGTGTGTATATAATATATATACTGTGTACAGAGCAGTTATAGGGCAGTGTGTATATAATATATATACTGTGTACAGAGCAGTGATAGGGCAGTGTGTATATAATATATATACTGTGTACAGAGCAGTGATAGGGCAGTTTGTATATAATATATATACTGTGTACAGAGCAGTGATAGGGCAGTGTGTATATAATATATATACAGTGCACAGAGCAGTGAGAGGGCAGTGTGTATATAATATGTATGCTGTGCACAGAGCAGTCATAGGGCAGTGTGTATATAATATATATACTGTGTACAGAGCAGTGATAGGGCAGTGTGTATATAATATGTATGCTGTGCACAGAGCAGTCATAGGGCAGTGTGTATATAATATATATACTGTGTACAGAGCAGTGATAGGGCAGTGTGTATACAATATATATACTGTGTACAGAGCAGTGATAGGGCAGTGTGTATATAATATATATACTGTGTACAGAGCAGTGATAGGGAAGTGTGTATATAATATATATACTGTGTACAGAGCAGTGATAGGGCAGTGTGTATATAATATATATACTGTGTACAGAGCAGTCATAGGGCAGTGTGTATATAATATATATACTGTGCACAGAGCAGTCATAGGGCAGTGTGTATATAATATATATACTGCACAGAGCAGTGATAGGGCAGTGTGTATATGATATATATACTGTGTACAGAGCAGTCATAGGGCAGTGTGTATATAATATATATACTGCACAGAGCAGTTATAGGGCAGTGTGTATATGATATATATATATATATATATATATATATATATATATACTGTGCATAGAGCAGTAATAGGGCAGTGTGTATATAATATATATACTGTGTACAGAGCAGTGATAGGGCAGTGTGTATATAATATATATATATATATATATATATATATATATATATATATATATATATACTGTGCATAGTGCAGTAATAGGGCAGTGTGTATATAATATATATACTGTGTACAGAGCAGTGATAGGGCAGTGTGTATATAATATATATACTGTGCACAGAGCAGTCATAGGGCAGTGTGTATATAATATATATACTGTGTACAGAGCAGTGATAGGGCAGTGTGTATATAATATATATACAGTGCACAGAGCAGTGAGAGGGCAGTTTGTATATAATATGTATGCTGTGCACAGAGCAGTCATAGGGCAGTGTGTATATAGTGTATATATATATATATATATACTGTGTACAGAGCAGTGAGAGGGCAGTGTGTATATAATATATATACTGTGCACAGAGCAGTCATAGGGCAGTGTGTATATAAAATATATTTCCTGTGCACAGAGCAGTGAGAGGGCAGTGTGTATATAATATTTATGCTGTGTACAGAGCAGTGATAGGGCAGTGTGTATATAATATATATACTGTGTACAGAGCAGTGATAGGGCAGTGTGTATATAATATATATACTGTGTACAGAGCAGTGATAGGGCAGTGTGTATATAATATATATACTGTGTACAGAGCAGTGATAGGGCAGTGTGTATATAATATATATACTGTGTACAGAGTAGTGAGAGGGCAGTGTGTATATAATATATATACTGTGTACAGAGCAGTGATAGGGCAGTGTGTATATAATATATATACTGTGCACAGAGCAGTGATAGGGCAGTGTGTATATAATATATATACTGTGTACAGAGCAGTAATAGGGCAGTGTGTATATAATATATATACTGTGTACAGAGCAGTGATAGGGCAGTGTGTATATAATATATATACTGTGTACAGAGCAGTGATAGGGCAGTTTGTATATAATATATATACTGTGTACAGAGCAGTGATAGGGCAGTGTGTATATAATATATATACAGTGCACAGAGCAGTGAGAGGGCAGTGTGTATATAATATGTATGCTGTGCACAGAGCAGTCATAGGGCAGTGTGTATATAATATATATACTGTGTACAGAGCAGTGATAGGGCAGTGTGTATATAATATGTATGCTGTGCACAGAGCAGTCATAGGGCAGTGTGTATATAATATATATACTGTGTACAGAGCAGTGATAGGGCAGTGTGTATACAATATATATACTGTGTACAGAGCAGTGATAGGGCAGTGTGTATATAATATATATACTGTGTACAGAGCAGTGATAGGGCAGTGTGTATATAATATATATACTGTGTACAGAGCAGTGATAGGGCAGTGTGTATATAATATATATACTGTGTACAGAGCAGTCATAGGGCAGTGTGTATATAATATATATACTGTGCACAGAGCAGTCATAGGGCAGTGTGTATATAATATATATACTACACAGAGCAGTGATAGGGCAGTGTGTATATGATATATATACTGTGTACAGAGCAGTCATAGGGCAGTGTGTATATAATATATATACTGCACAGAGCAGTGATAGGGCAGTGTGTATATGATATATATACTGTGTACAGAGCAGTGATAGGGCAGTGTGTATATAATATATATATATATATATATATATATATATATATACTGTGCATAGTGCAGTAATAGGGCAGTGTGTATATAATATATATACTGTGTACAGAGCAGTGATAGGGCAGTGTGTATATAATATATATATATATATATATATATATATATATATATATATATATACTGTGCATAGTGCAGTAATAGGGCAGTGTGTATATAATATATATACTGTGTACAGAGCAGTGATAGGGCAGTGTGTATATAATATATATACTGTGCACAGAGCAGTCATAGGGCAGTGTGTATATAATATATATACTGTGTACAGAGCAGTGATAGGGCAGTGTGTATATAATATATATACAGTGCACAGAGCAGTGAGAGGGCAGTTTGTATATAATATGTATGCTGTGCACAGAGCAGTCATAGGGCAGTGTGTATATAGTGTATATATATATATATATATATATATACTGTGTACAGAGCAGTGAGAGGGCAGTGTGTATATAATATATATACTGTGCACAGAGCAGTCATAGGGCAGTGTGTATATAAAATATATTTCCTGTGCACAGAGCAGTGAGAGGGCAGTGTGTATATAATATTTATGCTGTGTACAGAGCAGTGATAGGGCAGTGTGTATATAATATATATACTGTGTACAGAGCAGTGATAGGGCAGTGTGTATATAATATATATACTGTGTACAGAGCAGTGATAGGGCAGTGTGTATATAATATATATACTGTGTACAGAGCAGTCATAGGGCAGTGTGTATATAATATATATACTGTGTACAGAGCAGTGATAGGGCAGTGTGTATATAATATATATACTGTGTACAGAGCAGTGAGAGGGCAGTGTGTATATAATATATATACAGTGCACAGAGCAGTGAGAGGGCAGTTTGTATATAATATGTATGCTGTGCACAGAGCAGTCATAGGGCAGTGTGTATATAATATATATACTGTGTACAGAGCAGTGATAGGGCAGTGTGTATATAATATATATACTGTGTACAGAGCAGTGAGAGGGCAGTGTGTATATAATATATATACTGTGCACAGAGCAGTCATAGGGCAGTGTGTATATAAAATATATTTCCTGTGCACAGAGCAGTGAGAGGGCAGTGTGTATATAATATGTATGCTGTGTACAGAGCAGTGATAGGGCAGTGTGTATATAATATATATACTGTGTACAGAGCAGTGATAGGGCAGTGTGTATATAATATATATACTGTGTACAGAGCAGTGATAGGGCAGTGTGTATATAATATATATACTGTGTACAGAGCAGTCATAGGGCAGTGTGTATATAATATATATATACTGTGTACAGAGCAGTGATAGGGCAGTGTGTATATAATATTTATACTGTGTACAGAGCAGTGAGAGGGCAGTGTGTATATAATATATATACTGTGTACAGAGCAGTGAGAGGGCAGTGTGCATATAATATATATACTGTGTACAGAGCAGTGAGAGGGCAGTGTGTATATAATATATATACTGTGTACAGAGCAGTGAGAGGGCAGTTTGTATATAATATATATACAGTGCACAGAGTAGTGAGAGGGCAGTGTGTATATAATATATATACTGTGTACAGAGCAGTGATAGGGCAGTGTGTATATAATATATATACTGTGTACAGAGCAGCGAGAGGGCAGTGTGTATATAATATATATACTGTGTACAGAGCAGTTATAGGGCAGTGTGTATATAATATATATACTGTGTACAGAGCAGCGAGAGGGGAGTGTGTATATAATATATATACAGTGCACAGAGCAGTGAGAGGGCAGTTTGTATATAATATGTATGCTGTGCACAGAGCAGTCATAGGGCAGTGTGTATATAATATATATACTGTGTACAGAGCAGTGATAGGGCAGTGTGTATATAATATATATACTGTGTACAGAGCAGTGATAGTGCAGTTTGTATATAATATATATACTGTGTACAGAGCAGTGATAGGGCAGTGTGTATATAATATATATACAGTGCACAGAGCAGTGAGAGGGCAGTGTGTATATAATATGTATGCTGTGCACAGAGCAGTCATAGGGCAGTGTGTATATAATATATATACTGTGTACAGAGCAGTGATAGGGAAGTGTGTATATAATATGTATGCTGTGCACAGAGCAGTCATAGGGCAGTGTGTATATAATATATATACTGTGTACAGAGCAGTGATAGGGCAGTGTGTATACAATATATATACTGTGTACAGAGCAGTGATAGGGCAGTGTGTATATAATATATATACTGTGTACAGAGCAGTGATAGGGCAGTGTGTATATAATATATATACTGTGTACAGAGCAGTGATAGGGCAGTGTGTATATAATATATATACCGTGTACAGAGCAGTCATAGGGCAGTGTGTATATAATATATATACTGTGCACAGAGCAGTCATAGGGCAGTGTGTATATAATATATATACTGCACAGAGCAGTGATAGGGCAGTGTGTATATGATATATATACTGTGTACAGAGCAGTCATAGGGCAGTGTGAATATAATATATATACTGCACAGAGCAGTGATAGGGCAGTGTGTATATAATATATATACTGTGCACAGAGCAGTCATAGGGCAGTGTGTATATAATATATATACTGCACAGAGCAGTGATAGGGCAGTGTGTATATGATATATATATATATATATATATATATATATATATATATACTGTGCATAGAGCAGTAATAGGGCAGTGTGTATATAATATATATACTGTGTACAGAGCAGTGATAGGGCGGTGTGTATATAATATATATACTGTGCACAGAGCAGTCATAGGGCAGTGTGTATATAATATATATACTGTGTACAGAGCAGTGATAGGGCAGTGTGTATATAATATATATACAGTGCACAGAGCAGTGAGAGGGCAGTTTGTATATAATATGTATGCTGTGCACAGAGCAGTCATAGGGCAGTGTGTATATAGTATATATATATATATACTGTGTACAGAGCAGTGAGAGGGCAGTGTGTATATAATATATATACAGTGCACAGAGCAGTGAGAGGGCAGTTTGTATATAATATGTATGCTGTGCACAGAGCAGTCATAGGGCAGTGTGTATATAGTGTATATATATATATATACTGTGTACAGAGCAGTGAGAGGGCAGTGTGTATATAATATTTATGCTGTGTACAGAGCAGTGATAGGGCAGTGTGTATATAATATATATACTGTGTACAGAGCAGTGATAGGGCAGTGTGTATATAATATATATACTGTGTACAGAGCAGTCATAGGGCAGTGTGTATATAATATATATACTGTGTACAGAGCAGTGATAGGGCAGTGTGTATATAATATATATACTGTCTACAGAGCAGTGAGAGGGCAGTGTGTATATAATATATATACAGTGCACAGAGCAGTGAGAGGGCAGTTTGTATATAATATGTATGCTGTGCACAGAGCAGTCATAGGGCAGTGTGTATATAATATATATACTGTGTACAGAGCAGTGATAGGGCAGTGTGTATATAATATATATACTGTGTACAGAGCAGTGAGAGGGCAGTGTGTATATAATATATATACTGTGCACAGAGCAGTCATAGGGCAGTGTGTATATAAAATATATTTCCTGTGCACAGAGCAGTGAGAGGGCAGTGTGTATATAATATGTATGCTGTGTACAGAGCAGTGATAGGGCAGTGTGTATATAATATATATACTGTGTACAGAGCAGTGATAGGGCAGTGTGTATATAATATATATACTGTGTACAGAGCAGTGATAGGGCAGTGTGTATATAATATATATACTGTGTACAGAGCAGTCATAGGGCAGTGTGTATATAATATATATACTGTGTACAGAGCAGTGATAGGGCAGTGTGTATATAATATATATACTGTCTACAGAGCAGTGAGAGGGCAGTGTGTATATAATATATATACAGTGCACAGAGCAGTGAGAGGGCAGTTTGTATATAATATGTATGCTGTGCACAGAGCAGTCATAGGGCAGTGTGTATATAATATATATACTGTGTACAGAGCAGTGATAGGGCAGTGTGTATATAATATATATACTGTGTACAGAGCAGTGAGAGGGCAGTGTGTATATAATATATATACTGTGCACAGAGCAGTCATAGGGCAGTGTGTATATAAAATATATTTCCTGTGCACAGAGCAGTGAGAGGGCAGTGTGTATATAATATGTATGCTGTGTACAGAGCAGTGATAGGGCAGTGTGTATATAATATATATACTGTGTACAGAGCAGTGATAGGGCAGTGTGTATATAATATATATACTGTGTACAGAGCAGTGATAGGGCAGTGTGTATATAATATATATACTGTGTACAGAGCAGTGATAGGGCAGTGTGTATATAATATATATACTGTGTACAGAGCAGTGATAGGGCAGTGTGTATATAATATATATACTGTGTACAGAGCAGTGATAGGGCAGTGTGTATATAATATATATACTGTGTACAGAGCAGTGATAGGGCAGTGTGTATATAATATATATACAGTGCACAGAGCAGTGAGAGGGCAGTTTGTATATAATATGTATGCTGTGCACAGAGCAGTCATAGGGCAGTGTGTATATAATATATATACTGTGTACAGAGCAGTGATAGGGCAGTGTGTATATAATATATATACTGTGTACAGAGCAGTGAGAGGGCAGTGTGTATATAATATATATACTGTGCACAGAGCAGTCATAGGGCAGTGTGTATATAAAATATATTTCCTGTGCACAGAGCAGTGAGAGGGCAGTGTGTATATAATATTTATGCTGTGTACAGAGCAGTGATAGGGCAGTGTGTATATAATATATATACTGTGTACAGAGCAGTGATAGGGCAGTGTGTATATAATATATATACTGTGTACAGAGCAGTGATAGGGCAGTGTGTATATAATATATATACTGTGTACAGAGCAGTCATAGGGCAGTGTGTATATAATATATATACTGTGTACAGAGCAGTGATAGGGCAGTGTGTATATAATATATATACTGTGTACAGAGCAGTGAGAGGGCAGTGTGTATATAATATATATATACTGTGCACAGAGCAGTCATAGGGCAGTGTGTATATAAAATATATTTCCTGTGCACAGAGCAGTGAGAGGGCAGTGTGTATATAATATGTATGCTGTGTACAGAGCAGTGATAGGGCAGTGTGTATATAATATATATACTGTGTACAGAGCAGTGATAGGGCAGTGTGTATATAATATATATACTGTGTGCAGAGCAGTGATAGGGCAGTGTGTATATAATATATATACTGTGTACAGAGCAGTGATAGGGCAGTGTGTATATAATATATATACTGTGTACAGAGCAGTGATAGGGCAGTGTGTATATAATATATATACTGTGTACAGAGCAGTCATAGGGCAGTGTGTATATAATATATATACTGTGTACAGAGCAGTGATAGGGCAGTGTGTATATAATATTTATACTGTGTACAGAGCAGTGAGAGGGCAGTGTGTATATAATATATATACTGTGTACAGAGCAGTGAGAGGGCAGTGTGCATATAATATATATACTGTGTACAGAGCAGTGAGAGGGCAGTGTGTATATAATATATATACTGTGTACAGAGCAGTGAGAGGGCAGTTTGTATATAATATATATATACAGTGCACAGAGTAGTGAGAGGGCAGTGTGTATATAATATATATACTGTGTACAGAGCAGTTATAGGGCAGTGTGTATATAATATATATACTGTGTACAGAGCAGCGAGAGGGGAGTGTGTATATAATATATATACAGTGCACAGAGCAGTGAGAGGGCAGTTTGTATATAATATGTATGCTGTGCACAGAGCAGTCATAGGGCAGTGTGTATATAATATATATACTGTGTACAGAGCAGTGATAGGGCAGTGTGTATATAATATATATACTGTGTACAGAGCAGTGATAGGACAGTGTGTATATAATATATATACTGTGTACAGAGCAGTCATAGGGCAGTGTGTATATAATATATACACTGTGTACAGAGCAGTGAGAGGGCAGTGTGTATATAATATATATACTGTGTACAGAGCAGTGATAGGGCAGTGTGTATATAATATATATACTGTGTACAGAGCAGTGAGAGGGCAGTGTGTATATAATATATATACTGTGTACAGAGCAGTGATAGGGCAGTTTGTATATAATATATACACTGTGTACAGAGCAGTGATAGGGCAGTGTGTATATAATATATATACTGTGTACAGAGCAGTGAGAGGGCAGTGTGCATATAATATATATACTGTGTACAGAGCAGTGAGAGGGCAGTGTGTATATAATATATATACTGTGTACAGAGCAGTGAGAGGGCAGTGTGCATATAATATATATACTGTGTACAGAGCAGTGAGAGGGCAGTGTGTATATAATATATATACTGTGTACAGAGCAGTGAGAGGGCAGTGTGTATATAATATATATACTGCACAGAGCAGTGATAGGGCAGTGTGTATATAATATTTATACTGTGTACAGAGCAGTGATAGGGCAGTGTGTATATAATATTTATACTGTGTACAGAGCAGTGATAGGACAGTGTGTATATAATATGTATGCTGTGCACAGAGCAGTCATAGGGCAGTGTGTATATAATATATACACTGTGTACAGAGCAGTGAGAGGGCAGTGTGTATATAATATATATATACAGTGCACAGAGCAGTGATAGGGCAGTGTGTATATAATATATATACTGTGTACAGAGCAGTGATAGGGCAGTGTGTATATAGTATATATAATGTGTACAGAGCAGTGAGAGGGCAGTGTGTATATAATATTAAAAAAAAAAAAAAAAAAAAAAAAAAAAAAGATTTGGATTTATGGTGGATAACGAGCGATGTAAGCTCTTTATATTCGAATATTCCTCATGATAAGGGTCTGATAGCGATTCAATCGTATCTGGAGACAGATATTTATATGCCTTTAAAACAAAAATTGTTTATTACTGATTTAATCCGATTTATATTACATCATAATTATTTCATGTATCAAGGACAATATTACCTCCAAATCAAGGGCACGGCCATGGGCACCAGATTCGCACCCAGTTTTGCCAATTTGTATATGGGCAAATTTGAGGAGGCCCATGTTTATGGGTCTCCTATGAGTGCGAGTCTGGTGTTCTATGGCCGCTATATTGATGACCTCATCTTCATATTCAAGGGAACATATGAGGAAGCTGTGGCATATTCATTGACCCTGAACACTAACAACTTTGACCTAGAATTTACCAGTAATATTCAATCCACAAGGATAGAATATCTAGACCTGGCACTCTATTTTTCAGATACTGGTAACATTATGTCTGAAACCTTTTTTAAAAAAGTGGATTGCAACAGCTTTCTTAACTTTAATAGCAATCACTATTTCAGCTGGAAAAAGAATGTGCCATACGGTCAATTTAGACGCATCAGGCGAAATTGCAGTACCGTAGAGGGATATATAAGTCAATCTACTATACTCAAAGATAGATTTTTGGAGAAAGGTTATCCGATAGACCTGGTGCAAAATGGTTATCTTAAAGCTCTTAATGACGAAAGAAATGGGTATTTTCTAAAAACCAATAAGGGTAGAAAAGCCAATAAAGAAATAGGATTAACATCTGCTGATATGCCCAAAACACCCTTATTTATAACAGGCTACAGCAATCAATTTAGGGAAATAAAACGGATCATAAACAAACATTGGCCCATCATCTGTGATGACCCTTTTCTAAAGAACAATATCTCATCCAAACCACGTGTGGTTTACAGGAGGGCTCCAACCCTCAAAAACAAATTAGCTCCTAGTAAAATAGTCAGAGACAAAATCAGGAGCTCACAACAACAAACAGGTCTAAATAGACTCTTTTTGGGAAACTTTCTACCTAAATATGGCATCTTCAAATGCCTCAAGTCCAGATGCAATATGTGTAAGACAGTAAAAAGTGGAACTAACATTTTTTCCTCCAACCAAACAGGGGAAACATTCAAAATCAATAAAAGGATGTCCTGCGAATCAACATATGTGGTATATCTGATAAACTGCAACTGTGGGGCGCACCATCAAAAGACGGTGGGCTGAACATGTGTATAATGTCAAAAGGAAGTTTTTAAAACACAGTCTATCTAGACATTGTGCATATGCACATAAGGGGAGTTCTAAATCACTGACTATAATACCCATTGAACAGATACCCCGGAATAGCCACAATCCCATGTTGACTCTACGCCGCAGAGAAACTTTTTGGATCCACAAATTGCATACTTTAGCCCCAGATGGTCTCAACGAATGTGTCGATTTAGCGGCCTTTGATCTATGAGGCCATTAATATCCATTAGACCACTCATAGATACAGGGTCTGTCCATATATAGTCACTTCCCAAGAAACAAATAAACACCTTGATTTATTACCATCAGCCATGCATCCCTTTCTTGTCACATAACTTCTATCACTAGTCACTCTAAATATTATATTTTTTATATATATTAACACTACTATATTTATCACACACTCATATTAGAAGACACGACCACTAGTTACATTTACACCTATTATTATTATTTAGACATATATTTCTCCCAATTAGACTATGAAGGAATAGGCAGTCACTCCCCATTCATATATAGAAATATAAACACCTATATACATCCTGAATATGGACTTTCACAATCACACTGACAAATAGTCACATAACACCAATCCATTCACTTAAAAGTGTCTCTCACTGAACAACTAATTAGCCACTTCACACTAGATATGTCATATTCATAATCATATATGATGAACGCGATATATCATAATAACATGACTGACAATGTCAAGTTAGCCACACAATTATTATTGTTGTTAGAATAGATCACTTTAGTGCACAGATATTAGAGTACACCAGCTACTATACCTTGAACCATTACCATTAGGACGATTTGATTATTTGAGACTGACACATTTAGATCAGGTTGAACTATACACACACTCTCTTTTACACATGTAACAAATCAAACTCCTATTGACACTATATTAACATCGCACTTATCATCCAAAATAATATAGTGTGATGATATTTATCACACTGTATTGGTTGCAATGTTCCAATAGAAGAGTATCAACAGGCACATCATCCAATACGAAACATATAACAACATCACCTTACAAACATTAACTTCGTCATCTTGATATATTATACACACGAGCAATGGCTTGTGATGCGTTCATTACACTCACATAAGTGAGTTTATATGTTTGTATATGTATATTCTATATGTAATATTCTGTGTGGTGGATGTATGGGTGATACATCAGTAATATGTTATTATACGTAGCACCACTTCACTTGCAATCTAGGGGAAAAATGACTCCTCAATGATTGGCCACTTAGGTTGCCAGGCTATTATGAATAAAATGTGGGAATCAAGTGTAGGCAAATATATATTACAGAAATGTATAACTTTTAAGTATACATTGAACCTAAATCAGAACTACAACTTAGTTACATAGGACGCGTTATTATTGATGGAGTGTAACATAGAGTCATCTATATTGATACATTAACATATTTAGCGAGCAAAAAAGTAAAGGATCTATTAGACCCACCTACCACACGCCCACTGTGATACTAGCAAATCACAGAGCACCACCTCACTCCCAGAACGTTAGAGCCAATAGGCTCACTTCTCACAGTGTAGACTGCTATAGGATATGAATGAGTCGAAAATAGCAACAAGATAGAATAGATGCCATAGAATCATATCTGCCTCACACGTTATTTTTCACTGAAATAGTTCACAAACACACATCACTTTTAGATTTTGTCTCAAGATTTAGAGGTTTGGGACACTTAGGCCTAGATTTGGAGTTCGGCGGTAGCCGTCAAAACCAGCGTTAGAGGCTCCTAACGCTGGTTTTGGCCGCCCGCTGGTATTTGGAGTCAGTGATTAAAGGGTCTAACGCTCACTTTTCAGCCGCGACTTTTCCATACCGCAGATCCCCCTACGCCATTTGCGTATCCTATCTTTTCAATGGGATCTTTCTAACGCCGGTATTTAGAGTCGTTTCTGAAGTGAGCGTTAGAGCTCTAACGACAAAATTCCAGCCACCTGAAAATAGCAGGAGTTAAGAGCTTTCTGGGCTAACGCCGGTTCATAAAGCTCTTAACTACTGTACCCTAAAGTACACTAACACCCATAAACTACCTATGTACCCCTAAACCGAGCTCCCCCCACATCGCCGCCACTCGATTAAAATTTTTAACCCCTAATCTGCCGACCGCCACCTACGTTATACTTATGTACCCCTAATCTGCTGCCCCTAACCCCGCCGACCCCTGTATTACATTTATTAACCCCTAACCTGCCCCCCACAACGTCGCCGCCAGCTACTTAAAATAATTAACCCCTAATCTTCCGACCGCAAAGCGCCGCCACCTACGTTATCCCTATGTACCCCTAATCTGCTACCCCTAACACAGCCGACCCCTATATTATATTTATTAACCCCTAATCTGCCCCCCTCAACGTCGCCGACACCTGCCTACACTTATTAACCCCTAATCTGCCGAGCGGACCTGAGCGCTACTATAATAAAGTTATTAACCCCTAACCCGCCTCACTAACCCTATAATAAATAGTATTAACCCCCTAATCTGCCCTCCCTAACATCGCCGACACCTACCTTCAATTATTAACCCCTAATCTGACGACCGGAGCTCACCGCTATTCTAATAAATTGATTAACCCCTAAAGCTAAGTCTAACCCTAACACTAACACCCCCCTAACTTAAATATAATTTACATCTAACGAAATAAATTAACTCTTATTAAATAAATTATTCCTATTTAAAGCTAAATACTTACCTGTAAAATAAATCCTAATATAGCTACAATATAAATTATAATTATATTATAGCTATTTTAGGATTAATATTTATTTTACAGGCAACTTTGTTATTATTTTAACCAGGTACAATAGCTATTAAATAGTTAAGAACTATTTAATAGTTACCTAGTTAAAATAATAACAAATTTACCTGTAAAATAAATCCTAACCTAAGATATAATTAAACCTAACACTACCCTATCAATAAAATAATTAAATAAACTACCTACAATTACCTACAATTAACCTAACACTACACTATCAATAAATTAATTAAACACAATTGCTACAAATAAATACAATTAAATAAACTAGCTAAAGTACAAAAAATAAAAAAGAACTAAGTTACAAAAAATAAAAAAATATTTACAAACATAAGAAAAATATTACAACAACTGATCGGAACAGCCAATAGAATGCGAGCTCAATCTGATTGGCTGATTGGATCAGCCAATCGGATTGAACTTGATTCTGATTGGCTGATTCCATCAGCCAATCAGAAAATTCCTACCTTAATTCCGATTGGCTGATAGAATCCTATCAGCCAATCGGAATTCGAGGGACGCCATCTTGGATGACGTCCCTTAAAGGAACCGTCATTAGTCGGGAGACAACGGAAGAAGAGGATGGATCCGCGTCGCCTGCTTCAAGATGGACCCGCTCCGCACCGGATGGAAGAAGATCGAAGATGCCGCTTGGAGAAGATGTTTGCCGGTCCGGATGTCCTCTTCTTGCCGGATAGGAGGAAGACTTTGGAGCCTCTTCTGGACCTCTTCAGCACCGGATGATGGATCGCCAACCCCCGCTTGGGTTGGATGAAGATGTTGGAGCCAGGACGGATCGGTGAACCTGGTATGGTGAAGACAAGGTAGGAAGATCTTCAGGGGCTTAGTGTTAGGTTTATTTAAGGGGGGTTTGGGTTAGATTAGGGGTATGTGGGTGGTGGGTTGTAATGTTGGGGGGGGGGGTATTGTATTTATTCTTTTACAGGCAAAAGAGCTGAAATTCTTGGGGCATGCCCCGCAAAGGGCCCTGTTCAGGGCTGGTAAGGTAAAAGAGCTTGTAACTTTTTTAATTTAGAATAGGGTAGGGCATTTTTTATTTTGGGGGGCTTTGTTATTTTATTAGGGGGCTTAGAGTAGGTGTAATTAGTTTAAAATTGTTGTAATATTTTTCTTATGTTTGTAAATATTTTTTTATTTTTTGTAACTTAGTTCTTTTTTATTTTTTGTACTTTAGCTAGTTTATTTAATTGTATTTATTTGTAGCAATTGTGTTTAATTAATTTATTGATAGTGTAGTGTTAGGTTAATTGTAGGTAATTGTAGGTAGTTTATTTAATTATTTTATTGATAGGGTAGTGTTAGGTTTAATTATATCTTAGGTTAGGATTTATTTTACAGGTAAATTTGTTATTATTTTAACTAGGTAACTATTAAATAGTTCTTAACTATTTAATAGCTATTGTACCTGGTTAAAATAATTACAAAGTTGCCTGTAAAATAAATATTAATCCTAAAATAGCTACAATGTAATTATAATTTATATTGTAGCTATATTAGGATTTATTTTACAGGTAAGTATTTAGCTTTAAATAGGAATCATTTATTTAATAAGAGTTAATTTATTTCGTTAGATGTAAATTATATTTAAGTTATGGGGGTGTTAGTGTTAGGGTTAGACTTAGCGTTAGGGGTTAATACATTTATTAGAATAGCGGTGAGCTCCGCTCGGAAGATTAGGGGTTAATAATTGAAGGTAGGTGTCGGCGATGTTAGGGAGGGCAGATTAGGGGTTAATACTATTTATGATAGGGTTAGTGAGGCGGATTAGGGGTTAATAACTTTATTATAGTAGCGCTCAGGTCCGCTCGGCAGATTAGGGGTTAATAAGTGTAGGCAGGTGTCGGCGACGTTGAGGGGGGCAGATTAGGGGTTAATAAATATAATATAGGGGTCGGCGATGTTAGGGCAGCAGATTAGGGGTACATAGGGATAACGTAGGTTGCGGCGGTTTACGGAGCGGCAGATTAGGGGTTAAAAAAAATATGCAGGGGTCAGCGATAGCGGGGGCGGCAGATTAGGGGTTAATAAGTGTAAGGTTAGGGGTGTTTAGACTCGGGGTACATGTTAGAGTGTTAGGTGCAGACGTAGGAAGTGTTTCCCCATAGGAAACAATGGGGCTGCGTTAGGAGCTGAACGCTGCTTTTTTGCAGGTGTTAGGTTTTTTTTCAGCTCAAACAGTCCCATTGTTTCCTATGGGGGAATCGTGCACGAGCACGTTTTTGAGGCTGGCCGCGTCTGTAAGCAACTCTGGTATCGAGAGTTGCATTTGCGGTAAAAATGCTCTACGCTCCTTTTTTGGAGCCTAACGCAGCATTTGTTTGAACTCTCGATACCAGAGTTAATTTTATGGTGCGGCCAGAAAAAAGCCTGCGGAGCGTTAACAGCCCTTCTACCGCCAAACTCCAAATCTAGGCCTTAGAAAATAGATTTAACGGAACCGTTAGTAAAGGCGCTTCAGACATGCGCACAAGGTACTTCCACACACCAAATTCATTACAAGTAACCGCTGTTGCTGACAAATTAGGTCTCAATGTGTCAGCGCTCGTAAAGAGCAGTGAATCAAAATAGATACTATTGAACATGTTAGGCGTCCACTAAAATGATCCCATAATATACATCGCTCTTAAATCTGGTCTCATGCCTAGAGTGTTGGGACACTTTGAAAGTAGAAAACAACGTAACTGTAAGTAATGGCGCTTCAGACATGCGCACAAAACACTTCCACACGCCAAATTATTACAAGTTACTATCGATAAATAATACTAATATGTCAGAATTCCAAATAGATGCTTTCACAAGTCAGGAAACCATATTTTAAGGTATGCTGTGTTATTCATTTATGAAACCTGATTGTAATATTGATACATGAATCCGGGTAATGTTTATGTTTCAGTAATGAACCTTAACACAATTTAGTTGATATCCCTATAGGATCATTTGTTTATCCCTACATTTTGTGAGAACATTATGGACTAAACCTTAGCATTGATATGTGTGTATGATTTATGTCAGAGAAACAGCCACACTGTTGATTGGTTTAACTATACCATATGAGAGGATTTTGAAATGGCAATTATGTTTTAATGTACAAATAAACTAACTTCCATGTTTTGTACCAATAGGATCTCTAGGACTACCTAAGCTCCTCCTAGTATCATGTGATACCAATTAGTACTAATTAGATGTATTTGTGTGTGTATATATAGCAAGTGTTCTGAAATGATTTTATTAAGCCTGATGAAACAGCCTTGAGCTGAGAAACGCGTAGCTTTGTTTTATACTTTTTAATAAAAACTTTGTGTTTATATTGGGACACTTGCTATTCTCTATTTTTGTTTCCTGACCATTTTCTGTTGAGGGGAGCCTATTAAGTTAGGCCTCTCCTTGAACTTCTGGAGGCCTTTGGTGCACCTGGTATCCTGCAACACATGATTAAGTCTGGTGGGTGACCATATTGACCCCACTCTGCCTCTATAGCATCAAGGGAGATGCTACAATGAATGTGAGTACCCATTCCCCCTACTTATTAACTCACACTTGTCAAAACGATACTAGGCCATATAGGCACCTCTGTCTCTTTGTATTGTTCATCTAGACACCGTATCATCAAACGAAATTGGTCTCCTGGGTGACTAATAGAAATCCCAGACTGTCATAACTGCACCAATTGAGGTGCTTCTCCAAATGTGAGTGTATATTGATCTTCCATACATATCTTCATTCTGGACCAGACAATATTGGGCCATGTGGCGCATCTGTTTGTTCTTGTTTGTGTATATAATATATATACTGTGTACAGAGCAGTGATAGGGCAGTGTGTATATAATATATATACTGTGTACAGAGCAGTGATAGGACAGTGTGTATATAATATATATACTGTGTACAGAGCAGTGATAGGGCAGTGTGTATATAATATATATACTGTGTACAGAGCAGTGAGAGGGCAGTGTGTATATAATATATATACTGTGTACAGAGCAGTGAGAGGGCAGTGTGTATATAATATATATACTGTGCACAGAGCAGTGATAGGACAGCGTGTATATAATATGTATGCTGTGCACAGAGCAGTCATAGGGCAGTGTGTATATAATATATATATACTGTGCATAGAGCAGTGATAGGGCAGTGTGTATATAATATATATACTGTGTACAGAGCAGTGATAGGGCAGTGTGTATATAATATATATATATATATATATATATATATATATATATATATATATATATATATACTGTGCACAGAGCAGTAATAGGGCAGTGTGTATATAATATATATACTGTGCACAGAGCAGTAATAGGGCAGTGTGTATATAATATATATACTGTGTACAGAGCAGTGAGAGGGCAGTGTGTATATAATATATATACACTGCACAGAGCAGTGATAGGACAGTGTGTATATAATATGTATGCTGTGCACAGAGCAGTCATAGGGCAGTGTGTATATAGTATATATATATACTGTGCACAGAGCAGTGAGAGGGCAGTGTGTATATAATATATATACTGTGTACAGAGCAGTGAGAGGGCAGTGTGTATATAATCTATATACAGTGCACAGAGCAGTGAGAGGGCAGTGTGTATATAATATATATACTGTGTACAGAGCAGTGAGAGGGCAGTGTGTATATAATATATATACTGTGCACAGAGCAGTGAGAGGGCAGTGTGTATATAATATATATACAGTGCACAGAGCAGTGATAGGGCAGTGTGTATATAATATATATACTGTGCACAGAGCAGTGATAGGGCAGTGTGTATATAATATATATACTGTGTACAGAGCAGTCATAGGGCAGTGTGTATATAATATATATATATACTGTGCACAGAGCAGTGAGAGGGCAGTGTGTATATAATATATATACTGTGTACAGAGCAGTCATAGGGCAGTGTGTATATAGTATATATATATATATACTGTGCACAGAGCAGTGAGAGGGCAGTGTGTATATAATATATATACTGTGTACAGAGCAGTGATAGGGCAGTGTGTATATAATATATATACTGTGTACAGAGCAGTGATAGGGCAGTGTGTATATAATATATATACTGTGTACAGAGTAGTGAGAGGGCAGTGTGTATATAATATATTTACAGTGCACAGAGCAGTGAGAGGGCAGTGCGTATATAATATATATACAGTGCACAGAGCAGTGAGAGGGCAGTGTGTATATAATATATATACAGTGCACAGAGCAGTGAGAGGGCAGTGTGTATATAATATATATACAGTGCACAGAGCAGTGAGAGGGCAGTGTGTATATAATATATATACAGTGCACAGAGCAGTGAGAGGGCAGTGTGTATATAATATATATACTGAGCACAGAGTAGTGAGAGGGCAGTGTGTATATAATATATATACAGTGCACAGAGCAGTGAGAGGGCAGTGTGTATAAAATATATATACTGTGCATAGATCAGTGACAGGGCAGTGTGCAGGGCCACCATCAGGGGGTGAATCGGGTGACTCCTGTCAGGGGCCCAGTGGGCCAAGGGGCCCCATGAGGCAAGCACAACTATTATTTAAAAAAAATATATATATATATATCATTACAAGGAGTAAAGCATTAGCATTTGAGAGGATTTCTGAGTGTGCACTAAACCACTATGCACAGACTTTGTTTGTACAGTGTGTGCCTGAGTCAGACGGCAGATCACTTTCATTTGCAGAGGAGGTAGGACTTACTTAGCAAATGTTTTTTATTTCTTTGTGCAATTTCAGATTGTACCTTCAGTGTGGTAGTAGTGTGGTGGGGCCAGGGGTCCATAAAAACACATTTGTTTAGCAATATGCAGCAGTGTATTTATGATTATTTGACACTGCTGTAGAAATTCTATATTTAAAACCATGCAGAAATGTTTCCTCCTCCATATACAAATGGTAGGTGCCTTTTGGCAGATATGATTTTGTTTTAATTTATATACAGTTGTATGCAAAAGTTTAGGTACCCCTGACAGTTTCCATGATTTTCATTTATAAATAATTGGGTGCTTGGATCAGCAATTTCATTTTGATCTATCAAATAACTGAAGGACACAGTCATATTTCAGAAGGGAAATTAAGTTTATTGGATTAACAGAAAATGTGCAATACGCATCCAAACGACATTAGACAGGTGCATACATTTGGGCACCCTTGTCATTTTGTTGATTTGAATACCTGTAACTACCTAGCACTGATTAATTGGAGCACAGAATTGGTTTAGTGAGCCCATTAAGCCTTGAACTTCATAGACAGGTGCATCCAATCATGAGAAAAGGTATTTAAGGTGGCCAATTGCAAGTTGTTGTTTGCTCTTTGACTCTCCTCTGAAGAGTGGCAACATGGGGGCCTCAAAACAAAAAGATTGTTCAACATTATGGTTTAGGGGAAGGCTACAAAAAGCTATTGCAGATATTTAAGCTGTCAGTGTCCACTGTGAGGAACATAGTGAGGAAATGGAAGACCACAGGCACAGTTCTTGTTAAGGCCAGAAGTGGCAGGCCAAGTAAAATGTCAGAGAGGCAAAGGATGGTGAAAACGGTCAAAAAACGCCCACAGACCACCTCCAAAGACCTACAACATCATCTTGCTGCAGATGGTGTCACTGTGCATAGTTCAACAATTCAGCGCACTTTGCACAAGGAGAAGCTGTATGGGAGACTAATGCGGAAGAAGCCTTTTCAGCACACTCGCCACAAACAGAGTCGCTTGAGGTATGCAAACGCACATTTGGACAAGCCAGCTTCATTTTGGAAGAAGGTGCTGTGGACTGATGAAACAAAGATTGAGTTATTTGGTCATAACAAAGGGCGTTATGCATGGCGGCAAAAGAACACAGTGTTCCAAGACAAACACTTGCTACCCACAGTAAAATTTGGTGGATGTTCAATCATGCTGTGGGGCTGTGGGGCCAGTGCCGGTACTGGGAATCTTGTTAAAGTTGAGGGTCGCATGGATTCCACTCAAAATCATCAAACACTTGAGAATAATGTTGAGGAATCAGTCACAAAGTTGAAGTTATGCCGGGGCTGGATATTTCAACAAGACAAGTCCCAAAACACTGCTCAAAATCTACTCTGGCATTTATGCAGAGAAACAAGTACAATGTTCTGGAATGGCCATCCCAGTCCCCAGACCTGAATATCATTGAAAATCTGTGGGGTAATTTGAAGCGGGCTGTCCATGCTCGGCAACCATCAAACCTAACTGAACTGGAGAGGTTTTGCAAGGAGGAATGGTCCAAAATACCTTCATCTAGAATCCAGACACTCATTACAGGCTATAGGAAGCGTCTAGAGGCTGTTATTTCTGCTAAAGGAGGCTCTACTAAATATTGATGCAATATTTCTGTGGGGGTGCCAAAATTTCTGCACCTGTCTAATTTCGTTTTGATGCATATTGACATTTTCTGTTAATCCAATAAACCTCATTTCACTACTGAAATATTACTGTGTCCTTCAGTTATTTGATAGATCAAATGAAATTGCTGATCCAAACACCCAATCCTATAATATAAAAGGCCAAGAGTGTTTGTCCGAAGCTGTCATGCACAGTAGAGACAGCACGAGGACAAACACACCTGGTCTTACCCGACATGCTGTTTGCGGCGAGAGTGGGCGTGGCCGGGTGGGAACGTGGGTGTGGCCGGGTGGGAGAGTGGGCGTGGCGTGATATGACCATGCATGGTGGCATGGCCGGGGGCGGTCGGCGCGAGAGAGGGGAGAGAAATAGAAAGAGAGGGGGAGAGACAAAAAGAGATAGGAAATAGCGAAAGAGAGGGGGAAGAGCAGAAGAGAAAGGAAAGTGCAGAAGAGAGGGGGAGAGAGAGCAAAATAGAGGGGGGAGAGAGAGCAATAGAGAGGGGGAGAGAGCAGTAGAGAGGGGGAGAGAGAGAAAAAGAGAGGGAGGAGAGAGAGCAAAAGAGAGGGGGGACAGAGAGCAATAGAGAGGGGGAGAGAGAGATCAAAAGAGAGGGATGGAGAGAGAGAGCAAAAGAGAGGGGAGTGAGACAGAGCAAAAGAGAGGGGGAGAGAGAGAGCAAAAGAGAGGGCGAGAGAGAGAACAAAAAAAAGGAGAGAGAGACAGAGCAAAATAGAGGGGGGAAAGAGAGAGAACGCAAAAGAGAGGGGAGGAGAGAGCGCAAAAGAGGGGGGAGAGAGAGCACAAAAGAGAGGGGGAGAGAGAGAGCACAAAAGGGGGGGAGAGAGAAAGCGCAAAAGAGAGAGAGAACGCAAAAGAGAGGGGGGAGAGAGAGAGAGCATAAAAGAGAGGGGGAGAGAGAGCAAAAGAGGGGGAGAGAAAGCAAAAGAGAGGGGGAGAGAGGGAGCAAAAGAGAGGGGGGAGAGAGGGAGCAAAAGAGAGGGGGGAGAGAGAGCAAAAGAGAGGTGGAGCAAGAGAGAGCACAAAAGAGAGGGGGAGAGAGCGCAAAAGAGAGGGGGAGAGAGCACAAAAGAGAGGGGGAGAGAGAGCAAAAGAGAGGGGGAGAGAGAGACCAAAAGAGAGGGGGGAGAGAGAGAGCAAAAGAGAGGGGGGAGAGAGAGCACAAAAGAGAGGTGGAGCGAGAGTGCAAAAGAGAGGGGGAGAGAGCGCAAAAGAGAGGGGGAGAGAGAACAAAAGAGAGGGGGAGAGAGAGAGCAAGGTCTGCTGTACTCCAAAAAATGGCCCGTGTGAACGGGCTTTAGGACTAGCTATTTATAAATGAAAATCATGGAAAGTGTCAGGGGTGCCTAAACTTTTGCATACAATTGTTTATAAATTAAAAAATTAAAAGGCACCTACCATTTGTGTATTGAGGAGGAAACATTTCTGCATGGTTTTAAATATAGAATTTCTACAGCATTGTCAAATAATCATAAATACACTGCTGCATATTGCTAAACAAATGTGTTTTTATGGACCCCTGGCCCCACCACACAACTACCACACTGAAGTTACAATATGTTATTCATGCAATCCACCAGCACTTGTAGGTATAAAAAGTATCTTTTATTGAAGATCAAGTTAAAACAAGCAACGTTTTGTGACCTTATGTCACTTAGTCATGCTTTCTCGAGAAAGTGGTGGATTGCATGAATAACATTTATATATTGAGGAATTGCAGTTTTTCCTTACCACCGTGCACACTCAGTGGTGCTCTATTTATTCATGGATTTGGATTATCTGAAGTTACAATATGAAATTGCACAAATAAATAAAAAACATTTTCTAAGTAAGTCCTACCTACTCTGCAAATGAAAGTGATCTGCCGTCTGACTCAGGCACACACTGTATACAGGTAGCCCTCAGTTTACGCCAGGGTTAGGTTCCAGAAGGAATGGTGGTAAATCGAAACCGTTGTAAATTGAAACCCAGTTTATAATGTAAGTCAATGGGAATTGAGGGAGTTAGATTCCAGGCCCCTCTCAAAATTGTCATAAGTAACACCTAATACATTATTTTTAAAGCTTTGAAATGAAGACTTTAAATGCTAAACAGCATTATAAACCTAATAAAATAATCACACAACACAGACTTCACTTGCATTTTTCTGCAAACAGTTATTTCTATGCATTCCAATCTGGACTGATTTATAGACAGGAAGATCTTGTTCCTTTGAAATCTGCTCGATAGCTTAGGTCTGGTTAAACTGATTAATTTCAGCTTGCTTGGCTTTGCTGCAACACAAGCGTACAGCTCCACCTACTGGCTATTTTAATAAATGCACTGCTTCTCAATGCTTTTCAATAGCAGTCACATGACTGGAAAAAAAGGTTGTTATTCTGAAACTGCGTAAATTGAACCGTTGTAAAACGAGGGTTACCTGTATATATTTTATTTACATTCCAGTTTACTGCCCCCTTATGCAAGGACTTTCCAGATGCCAGGAGGCATTTTATCTAAGATTTTTACATCTGCATAAAATGTTATACTCTCAGGCTAAGATTGCTCGGTGTTTGAAATGAGACAGGTTAACTTAACACTGTTCAGTTTACACTACAGCTGACTTAATTTTGAAATACATACAAACAAGCCCAAATCCTGCATTTAACCAGATTTAATGGTATGAGACCTCGTGCCACAGCTTTTGGTTCCATCAAGACCATATAGAGTACAGCATTTTCAAAATCCATAAGTACAGCTGATAGATGGGAACATTTGTACGTCAGATTTTAAGTGGTGCTCTTAGTTGGGGAAAATGGGGGGGACCCAAACATATGTCAACCTTTCAAAAGTACTTTTCTTCATCTACACATTCTGACAGATCAATAATGTACAATTTTAAATTCAGGAATTATTTTTGTTTGCACATTTACAAATATAATTCTTTAAAAAGTGATCTATTAATTTCTGCTATTTTTTTTATCATGCATGTCACACACTGTTGATTTAGGGGATGGCAATGTGCAGAAATTTTACCTCCTGTGAGTGTTTTTGTGGGTGTCTGTGTTTGTCTTTATGCTTTTGTTGGTGTCTCTATGAGTGTGTATTTTTATAATATATATACTGTGCACAGAGCAGTGATAGGGCTGTGTGTATATAATATATATACTGTGTACAGAGCAGTGATAGGGCAGTGTGTATATAATATATATACTGTGCACAGAGCAGTGATAGGGCTGTGTGTATATAATATATATACTGTGTACAGAGCAGTGATAGGGCAGTGTGTATATAATATATATACTGTGCACAGAGCAGTGATAGGGCTGTGTGTATATAATATATATACTGAGCACAGAGCAGTGAGAAGGCAGTGTGTATATAATATATATATATATATATATATATATATATATATATATATACTGTTGACAGAGCAGTGAGAGGGCAATGTGTATATAATATATATACTGAGCACAGAGCAGTGATAGGGCAGTGTGTATTTTATTTATATACTGGACACAGAGCAGTGAGAGGGCAGTGTGTATATAATATATATACTGTGTACAGAGCAGTGAGAGGGCAGTGTGTATATAATATATATATATATATACTGTGCACAGAGCAGTGAGAGGGCAGTGTGTATATAATATATATACTGTGTACAGAGCAGTCATAGGGCAGTGTGTATATAATATATATATATACTGTGCACAGAGCAGTGAGAGGGCAGTGTGTATATAATATATATACTGTGTACAGAGCAGTGAGAGGGCAGTGTGTATATAATATATAAACTGCACAGAGCAGTGATAGGGCAGTGTGTATATAATATATATACTGTGTACAGAGCAGTGATAGGGCAGTGTGTATATAATATATATATATATATATATATATATATATATATATATATATATATACTGTGCATAGAGCAGTGATAGGGCAGTGTGTATATAATATATATACTATGTACAGAGCAGTGATAGGGCAGTGTGTATATAATATATATACTGTGTACAGAGCAGTGAGAGGGCAGTGTGTATATAATATATATATATACTGTGTACAGAGCAGTGAGAGGGCAGTGTGTATATAATATATATACTGTGTACAGAGCAGTGAGAGGGCAGTTTGTATATAATATATATACTGAGCACAGAGCAGTGATAGGGCAGTGTGTATATAATATTTATACTGTGTACAGAGCAGTGATAGGGCAGTGTGTTTATAATATATATACTGTGTACAGAGCAGTGATAGGGCAGTGTGTATATAATATATACACTGTGTACAGAGCAGTAATAGGGCAGTGTGTATATAATATATATACTGTGTACAGAGCAGTGATAGGGCAGTGTGTATATAATATATATAATGTGTACAGAGCAGTGATAGGGCAGTGTGTATATAATATATATACTGTGTACAGAGCAGTGATAGGGCAGTGTGTATATAATATATATACTGTGTACAGAGCAGTGAGAGGGCAGTGTGTATATAATATATATACTGTGTACAGAGCAGTGATAGGGCAGTGTGTATATAATATATACACCGTGTACAGAGCAGTAATAGGGCAGTGTGTATATAATATATATACTGTGTACAGAGCAGTGATAGGGCAGTGTGTATATAATATATATACTGTGTACAGAGCAGTGATAGGGCAGTGTGTATATAATATATATACTGTGTACAGAGCAGTGAGAGGGCAGTGTGTATATAATATATATACTGTGTACAGAGCAGTGAGAGGGCAGTGTGTATATAATATATATACTGTGTACAGAGCAGTGATAGGGCAGTGTGTATATAATATATATACTGAACACAGGGCAGTGTGTATATAATATTTATACTGTGTACAGAGCAGTGATAGGGCAGTGTGTATATAATATATATACTGAGCACAGAGCAGTGATAGGGCAGTGTGTATATAATATATATACTGTGTACAGAGCAGTGAGAGGGCAGTGTGTATATAATATATATACTGTGCACAGAGCAGTGAGAGGGCAGTTTGTATATAATATATATACTGAGCACAGAGCAGTGATAGGGCAGTGTGTATATAATATTTATACTGTGTACAGAGCAGTGATAGGGCAGTGTGTTTATAATATATATACTGTGTACAGAGCAGTGATAGGGCAGTGTGTATATAATATATACACTGTGTACAGAGCAGTAATAGGGCAGTGTGTATATAATATATATACTGTGTACAGAGCAGTGATAGGGCAGTGTGTATATAATATATATAATGTGTACAGAGCAGTGATAGGGCAGTGTGTATATAATATATATACTGTGTACAGAGCAGTGATAGGGCAGTGTGTATATAATATATATACTGTGTACAGAGCAGTGAGAGGGCAGTGTGTATATAATATATATACTGTGTACAGAGCAGTGATAGGGCAGTGTGTATATAATATATACACTGTGTACAGAGCAGTAATAGGGCAGTGTGTATATAATATATATACTGTGTACAGAGCAGTGATAGGGCAGTGTGTATATAATATATATACTGTGTACAGAGCAGTGATAGGGCAGTGTGTATATAATATATATACTGTGTACAGAGCAGTGAGAGGGCAGTGTGTATATAATATATATACTGTGTACAGAGCAGTGAGAGGGCAGTGTGTATATAATATATATACTGTGTACAGAGCAGTGAGAGGGCAGTGTGTATATAATATATATACTGTGTACAGAGCAGTGATAGGGCAGTGTGTATATAATATATATACTGAACACAGAGCAGTGATAGGGCAGTGTGTATATAATATTTATACTGTGTACAGAGCAGTGATAGGGCAGTGTGTATATAATATATATACTGAGCACAGAGCAGTGATAGGGCAGTGTGTATATAATATTTATACTGTGTACAGAGCAGTGATAGGGCAGTGTGTATATAATATATATACTGTGTACAGAGCAGTGATAGGGCAGTGTGTATATAATATTTATACTGTGTACAGAGCAGTGAGAGGGCAGTGTGTATATAATATATATACTGTGTACAGAGCAGTGAGAGGGCAGTGTGCATATAATATATATACTGTGTACAGAGCAGTGAGAGGGCAGTGTGTATATAATATATATACTGTGTACAGAGCAGTGAGAGGGCAGTGTGTATATAATATATATACTGCACAGAGCAGTGATAGGACAGTGTGTATATAATATATATACTGTGTACAGAGCAGTGATAGGGCAGTGTGTATATAATATATATACTGTGTACAGAGCAGTGATAGGGCAGTGTGTATATAATATATATACTGTGTACAGAGCAGTGAGAGGGCAGTGTGTTTATAATATATATACTGTGTACAGAGCAGTGATAGGGCAGTATGTATATAATATATATACTGTGTACAGAGCAGTGAGAGGGCAGTGTGTATATAATATATATATACTGTGTACAGAGCAGTGAGAGGGCAGTGTGTATATAATATATATATATATATATATATATATATATATATATATACTGTGCATAGAGCAGTGATAGGGCAGTGTGTATATAATATATATACTGTGTACAGAGCAGTGATAGGGCAGTGTGTATATAATATATATATACTGTGTACAGAGCAGTGAGAGGGCAGTGTGTATATAATATATATATACTGTGTACAGAGCAGTGAGAGGGCAGTGTGTATATAATATATATACACACTTGGACTTGGAGCAAGGATTAAATAGCGACATCTCTATTTTTGCAGATGATACTAAGTTAAGTAAGGTCATTAGGTCAGAGCAGGATGAACTCTCTTTGAAAAGGGATTTGCTAAAATTAGAACTATGGGCAAGTGAATGGAAAATGAGATTTAATACGGAAAAATGTAAGGTTCTACATTTTGGAAGTAAAAATAAGCAGGCTATGTATTTTTTAAATGGGACAAGACTTAGCCAAACACAGGAGGAAAGGGATTTGGGAGTAGTAATAGATAACAAGCTAAAGATGAGTGCACAATGCAGGGCAGCGGCTTCAAAGGCTAATAAGATACTAGCATGTATTAAAAGAGGCATTGATTCAAGGGAGGAAAGCATAATTCTGTCATTATATAAAGCCCTGGTAAGACCTCACCTTGAGTTTGGAGTGCAGTTCTGGGGACCGATTGCTAAAAAAGATATTGCAGAACTAGAAAAAGTTCAGAGAAGGGCCACAAAGCTAATAAGGGGTTTGGAGAAATTAACCTATGAGGAGAGGCTAGCCAAACTGGGTCTGTTCTCTTTAGAAAAAAGGCGCTTGAGAGGTGACATGATTACTTTATATAAATATATTCAAGGCCCATATACAGAGATGGCAGAAGCTCTTTTTATTCCAAGAAAATTGGTTCTGACAAGAGGTCATAATTTAAGGTTGGAGGAAAGGAGATTTAATCTCCTGCAACGGAAACGTTTTTTCACTGTAAGAGCAATAAAATTGTGGAACTCATTACCAAAGGAGCTAGTGAATGCCAATACCATAGATACATTTAAAAATAGTCTGGATAAATTTCTGTATATAAACAAAATTCATGGATATGATTGCTAGTATTAAATGGGTCACATTTTAATGGGGTTATTTAAGCTTAACTGGAGCTTTTTGCAAGTATTTTAGATTTGTATAGGTTGAACTCGATGGACTTCAGTCTTTTTTCAACCTTATCTACTATGTTACTATGTTACTGTGTACAGAGCAGTGAGAGGGAAGTTTGTATATAATATATATATACTGAGCACAGAGCAGTGATAGGGCAGTGTGTATATAATATTTATACTGTGTACAGAGCAGTGATAGGGCAGTGTGTTTATAATATATATACTGTGTACAGAGCAGTGATAGGGCAGTATGTATATAATATATACACTGTGTACAGAGCAGTAATAGGGCAGTGTGTATATAATATATATACTGTGTACAGAGCAGTGATAGGGCAGTGTGTATATAATATATATAATGTGTACAGAGCAGTGATAGGGCAGTGTGTATATAATATATATACTGTGTACAGAGCAGTGATAGGGCAGTGTGTATATAATATATATACTGAACACAGAGCAGTGATAGGGCAGTGTGTATATAATATTTATACTGTGTACAGAGCAGTGATAGGGCAGTGTGTATATAATATATATACTGAGCACAGAGCAGTGATAGGGCAGTGTGTATATAATATATATACTGTGTACAGAGCAGTGATAGGGCAGTGTGTATATAATATTTATACTGTGTACAGAGCAGTGATAGGGCAGTGTGTATATAATATATATACTGTGTACAGAGCAGTGATAGGGCAGTGTGTATATAATATTTATACTGTGTACAGAGCAGTGAGAGGGCAGTGTGTATATAATATATATACTGTGTACAGAGCAGTGAGAGGGCAGTGTGCATATAATATATATACTGTGTACAGAGCAGTGAGAGGGCAGTGTGTATATAATATATATACTGTGTACAGAGCAGTGAGAGGGCAGTGTGTATATAATATATATACTGCACAGAGCAGTGATAGGACAGTGTGTATATAATATATATACTGTGTACAGAGCAGTGATAGGGCAGTGTGTATATAATATATATATATATATATATATATATATATATATATATATATATATATATATTTATATATATATATATATATATACTGTGCATAGAGCAGTGATAGGGCAGTGTGTATATAATATATATACTGTGTACAGAGCAGTGATAGGGCAGTGTGTATATAATATATATACTGTGTACAGAGCAGTGAGAGGGCAGTGTGTATATAATATATATATACTGTGTACAGAGCAGTGAGAGGGCAGTGTGTATATAATATATATACACACTTGGACTTGGAGCAAGGATTAAATAGCGACATCTCTATTTTTGCAGATGATACTAAGTTAAGTAAGGTCATTAGGTCAGAGCAGGATGAACTCTCTTTGCAAAGGGATTTGCTAAAATTAGAACTATGGGCAAGTGAATGGAAAATGAGATTTAATACAGAAAAATGTAAGGTTCTACATTTTGGAAGTAAAAATAAGCAGGCTATGTATTTTTTAAATGGGACAAGACTTAGCCAAACACAGGAGGAAAGGGATTTGGGAGTAGTAATAGATAACAAGCTAAAGATGAGTGCACAATGCAGGGCAGCGGCTTCAAAGGCTAATAAGATACTAGCATGTATTAAAAGAGGCATTGATTCAAGGGAGGAAAGCATAATTCTGTCATTATATAAAGCCCTGGTAAGACCTCACCTTGAGTTTGGAGTGCAGTTCTGGGGACCGATTGCTAAAAAAGATATTGCAGAACTAGAAAAAGTTCAGAGAAGGGCCACAAAGCTAATAAGGGGTTTGGAGAAATTAACCTATGAGGAGAGGCTAGCCAAACTGGGTCTGTTCTCTTTAGAAAAAAGGCGCTTGAGAGGTGACATGATTACTTTATATAAATATATTCAAGGCCCATATACAGAGATGGCAGAAGCTCTTTTTATTCCAAGAAAATTGGTTCTGACAAGAGGTCATAATTTAAGGTTGGAGGAAAGGAGATTTAATCTCCTGCAACAGAAACGTTTTTTCACTGTAAGAGCAATAAAATTGTGGAACTCATTACCAAAGGAGCTAGTGAATGCCAATACCATAGATACATTTAAAAATAGTCTGGATAAATTTCTGTATATAAACAAAATTCATGGATATGATTGCTAGTATTAAATGGGTCACATTTTAATGGGGTTATTTAAGCTTAACTGGAGCTTTTTGCAAGTATTTTAGATTTGTATAGGTTGAACTCGATGGACTTCAGTCTTTTTTCAACCTTATCTACTATGTTACTATGTTACTGTGTACAGAGCAGTGAGAGGGAAGTTTGTATATAATATATATATACTGAGCACAGAGCAGTGATAGGGCAGTGTGTATATAATATTTATACTGTGTACAGAGCAGTGATAGGGCAGTGTGTTTATAATATATATACTGTGTACAGAGCAGTGATAGGGCAGTATGTCTATAATATATACACTGTGTACAGAGCAGTAATAGGGCAGTGTGTATATAATATATATACTGTGTACAGAGCAGTGATAGGGCAGTGTGTATATAATATATATAATGTGTACAGAGCAGTGATAGGGCAGTGTGTATATAATATATATACTGTGTACAGAGCAGTGATAGGGCAGTGTGTATATAATATATATACTGTGTACAGAGCAGTGAGAGGGCAGTGTGTATATAATATATATACTGTGAACAGAGCAGTGATAGGGCAGTGTGTATATAGTATATACACTGTGTACAGAGCAGTAATAGGGCAGTGTGTATATAATATATATACTGTGTACAGAGCAGTGAGAGGGCAGTGTGTATATAATATATATACTGTGTACAGAGCAGTGATAGGGCAGTGTGTATATAATATATATACTGAACACAGAGCAGTGATAGGGCAGTGTGTATATAATATTTATACTGTGTACAGAGCAGTGATAAGGCAGTGTGTATATAATATATATACTGAGCACAGAGCAGTGATAGGGCAGTGTGTATATAATATTTATACTGTGTACAGAGCAGTGATAGGGCAGTGTGCATATAATATATATACTGAGCACAGAGTAGTGAGAGGGCAGCGCTTACTGCATATATAACAGTGACAGTATATACTGTAAAACAAACATAACTTTATCAGTGTTAAACATAAATTGATCACTTACGGCTCTAAAATCGTTCCAGGAATGAGACACAAGAGGGACACACTCAGCAATAGGCTCCCGGGAGACATAGTGTTAGGCTTTGCTGGTAACAATATGCACCTACTGCACCCTCCTTCTGATTTATACACCTGCCACCCACTACAAGAAACTCCCTGTTATTAGTCTTACTGGCAGTCAGCCAGATACAATATTGCTTAAAAGCATTTAGTGACAGACAGCAGGATAAATGGTATTTAAATTAAATCCTGGCATTTGTTTGCATTTAATACATTAGAAAACATAAGGGATTAAATGCCTATCAGTTGTTACCAGCAGAGAGGAACTTAACATAACTTTAACATTTATATAACTTAACCATAATAATAAATAAGACAAAAATAAAATAGCTAAATGTCCTTTTAAGGGCAATGCCCATACAAATGCCCTTTTCAGGGCAATGGGTATCTTAGGTTATTTTAGATATTTTTTTTATTTGGGGGGGTTGGTTGGGTGGTGGGTTTTACTGTTGGGGGGTGTTTGTATTTTTTTTACAGGTAAAAGAGCTGATATCTTTGTGGCAATGCCCCACAAAAGGCCCTTTTAAGGGCCATTGGTAGTTTATTGTAGGCTAGGGTTTTTTGGGGGGGGTTTTTGGTGCTCTTTTTTTTTTGATAGGGCTATTAGATTAGGTGTAATTCTTTTTTTTTTTTTTTTTTCAAAAGAGCTTTATTAACATCCAATTGTACATTCAAAACAGAAAAAATAAAATGGGATTATTCAGTTACAGAAAAATAAGATTATACAATCGTCTCCCAATGTGTAAACTTGGATGATATTGTCATAAAAGTTTGCAGTTTCCTTGCTCCATGTAAAACTATACTCATAACTTTGGAACGGTAAACTTAACAATAACGTCGGAACCACCATTCCCTCAGAGGAGGGGAAACGGAAAAAGGGATCAGAAGGGCAGAGTAGAAGGAAAGAGAGGGAAAAAAGGGGGGGACTCTATGTTGCTGACAGAAGTGGAGAGGCCTGTCATGTAGTCATTTCTTCCCAAATGAATTTGATATCTGCAAAAGTGTCAATCTGTTTCCTTTTAAAGTATCCGTACTCCTCAAGCACTCTGAGACCTTGTTAACCCATTCTAATAGTGTTGGTTTGTGTTGTGTTTTCCAATGCCGTGCTATAAGTGATTTAGCGCTTGTGATGCCCATTTGTAATAGTTTATGTCTCAATTTGCAAGGGAAAGAGGGGAGGTCATTAAGCAGTGTTATTCTGGGTGTCAGCCTAAATTCCTCAGTCAGTATCTGCCTATAGAAAATTTACATTTCGCACCATAATGGCTTGATTTTTTCGCATTCCCACCACATATGTAGGTACTGGCCCTTAATAGGGCAACCTCTCCAGCAATTGATACCTGCCTCTGGATAGATGGAGTGAATACGTGAGGGGGTTAAATACCATCTCATCAGCACTTTAAAGTTAAGTTCTAACATCTGGGGTGAGTTTGATGGTTTTTTTTGTGTTTTGAAAGATCTTATTCCATTCTTTTCCATTCAGTACATGTCCCAGTTCCTCATGCCATTTGGCCGTGTATGAAGGGAGTGTTTGTATGTGTTCTGTTTGTAGGAGTTTACGTGCCGAAGATAGCGCGTGTCGTAATGGAGTTGTGCTTACGCAAAGATTTTCAAATGGAGTCAGCTCTCTAAGATAGTCTTTCTGGTGTGGTGAAGTGTATATAAAATGATTTAACTGGGAATATTTTAGCCAGTTGGAGTATCTTCCTCCTGCTACTGTGTTCAGACTTTCTCTCCCTGCTAATTTCCTGTTAAGTGTAAATTCTTTTAGCGGTATGGTGTATCCCCATTCAGTTAGCCTCTGCTGTCCTCTATCTAAGCCTCCTATCATTTCAGCGTTCAAGGGGATGGGGAAAAGGGGGGAACGGGCCCCAGTGATGTGGGTATGGTGAAGGTTAATGTTGTCCCATGAGTCAAATACATGTTTGTGTATCAATAAATCGCTGCATTGGGGGGGGGCGTAGGGGTTTCGGTACCCAACAAAGTGCTCCCACTGATGGGACTTTGAGAATATTGGAGTCTAGGGACACCCACGCCTTCGTGTCGCCTGCCCTGTGCCAGTCCAAAATTCTTTGTAGGGTAACTGCATTGTAATATGTTGCTAAATCTGGTAGTCCCAACCCTCTGTTTATTGTTGCTCTATACATACTGGATTTGTTAATCCTGGGCTTACTCTTCCCCCATATAAAAGTGTTTATGTGCCTCTGAAGTTGGGTTAGGTACCATTTGGGAAGGGCTATGGGGACAGCCTGAAATAGATACAGCACCCTGAGTAGTGTGGTCATTTTAATGCATTGTGTACGCCCCCACCAAGATATTGGTTTTAGGGCCCAAGTGCGGAGGTCTTGTTGTATTTTTGTTAAAAGTTTGGAGTAGTTTTCTTTAAATAATTGTGTGTGGCTGGAAGAAATGTGTATCCCTAAATATTTTATAGACCTGTCTCAGGCAATCATTGGGCAGGCTGCTGAGATGACGAGGAAATCAGCTTGGGTCATGGAGACATTTAGGATCTCAGACTTCTGAGGGTTTATCGAGAAATCCGAGAACCGGCTAAAGGTGTTAATTTCATTTAAAATTACAGGTACGGTTTGGAGTGGTTAGGTGATTGTGAAGAGTACATCGTCCGCGTATAACGCAATTTTAAAATCGCGTGGGCCTATTTTCACTCCATGTATCTCCTGATTGCGCCGGATATGCGCTGCCAAGACTTCCATGGTTAAAATAAAAAGTATGGGCAATAAGGGGCAACCCTGGCGTGTGCCGTTTTGGATCCGAAAGGAATCCGACAGCATTCCGTTCGCTTTAACTTTTGCAGTGGGATTTGTGTAGAGACTAAGTATGCGGGAAATCATGTGTGGACCAAATCCTACCGCCCTTAGCGTCTCCCTGAGGAACCCCCAGCTTATGCGGTCAAATGCCTTCTAGGCATCCACCGCCAAGAGGGCAGTTGGAATTTTGTTATGTTTGACATAGGATACTAGAGTCAGGGCCCTAATCGTATTGTCCCTTGCCTCCCGCCCGGGGACAAATCCCACTTGGTCTGTATGTATTAAGGACTGTAGTACTACGTTGATTCTTTTTTGCTAAGATTTTACCTAGAATCTTTATATCCGTGTTTAGAAGGGAAATCGGCCTATAACTGCTGGGATCTGTTAGATTTTTTGGGGGTTTGGGTATTACGGAGATATGTGCCGACAGCATGTCTTGCGAAAAGGTGCCTCCTTTTTCTAATGTTTGGAATAAATTGAGTAGGTACGGGGCCAGAATATGTTTGTAAGTCTTGTAATATGTATTCGAAAAGCCGTCCGGTCCCGGACTTTTACCGGTAGGCAAGTCCTTTATTGCTGACATGACCTCTAGTAGGCTTATGGGGCTTTCCATTACAGCGCGTTGTTCTGGCTGTAAAGTAGGTAAATCTGCTTTGTTAATGTATGCCTGCATCTGCGCTAGATGCTCAGGTGTGTCCCCCCTGCCAAGATTATATAACTTGGAGTAGTATTCTTTAAAGTGGTTAGCAATGCCTTCACTATCTAGAATATCTAGTTTGTCAGCGGCTGTTAATTTATGTATCTGCGATTTTAGCGTCTGGGTTTTTAAAGCTCTGGCTAGAAGCGAGCCTGCCCTGTTACCCTAAAAAAAGTAGGTCTTTTTAAGACTCAGTGCTCGTCTCTGGGCCTCTTTCAGAAGTATTTTATTGAGTTCTTGTCTGGTTTCTGTTACCCTTTTGAGTAGTGCATTGTCTTTTGGGGAGTTTTTATGGGAAAATTCCAAGTAAGCTAATTGTGTAGTCAGGGTGTCTATGGTTTGGTTGTATATCTTCTTCCTATATGAAGTATGCTTGATGCAGTGTCCCCTGATTACCGCTTTGTGAGCTTCCCATAACGTGTGTGGAGAGGTATTTGGTGTCGCGTTGATACTAAAGTATTCCTTTAGGGAAGTTGCCAATGCTTCAACTGTGTGTGGATGGTGTAATAAAGAATCGTCCATTCTCCAGATGAATGGAGTAGTTGGGTGGTTGGGCCATTGTAGTTGGGTGCAAACTTGGGAGTGGTCTGACCAGGGGGTTGGTTGGATGTCTGCGTCTTTAAGTATAGAAAAATGGTTTCTATCTATGAAAATGTAATCAATTCTAGTGTATACTGACCAGGGGAAGGAGAAAAAGGTGTAGTTGCGCTGCGTCGGATGTTTTAGTCTCCAGGTGTCGAGTAAGCCTAGGTGCATTAAAAATTTGAATACTAGGTTAGGTGGTCTTGTTTGGGCTGTTGGTCTGTGTGAGGAGGCATCGAGTGTAGGGTTTAAAGTAACATTTAAATCTCCTCCTAAAATGAGGGTTCCAGTTTTATGCTCAACTACTAAGTTTTGTAATGTTTGAAAAAATTGGGCTTTCCTGCCGTTGGGGGCGTAAGCATTAACCAGCGTCACCGGCTGATGAAACAACAGTCCCATTAAGATTAATATTCTGCCCTCTGTATCCGTTATCCGTTTGTTAAGTTGGAATTGTATGTTTTTGTGAATTAAGGTGCATATCCCATTTTTTTTAACCCTATCTGAGCTGTAGTAACTTGTTGTAAATTCTTTAGAGTGGAGTTTGGGTTCTGACTCCCTTACAAAATGCGTCTCCTGTAGAAATATGATTGAGTTATTATGTTTGGCTAAGCTGCGTAGTGCGATCGCTCTCTTCGTGGGTAAGTTAAGGCCTTTCGTGTTCTGTGATATAATGTTTACTACTGGGTTAGCCATGTTGATGTATGTGTGTTAGTGAATAATGTGGTCTTACCCTCCGAAGGTTCGTCTGTTGCTTAGGTTGCGATACTCTGTTAGCACAGGACAGGTGAAAACAAGGGAGAGCTGTAGGGGAGAGAGTTGCTTTCCGTTCTCCGGAAATAGCGCAGAAAATTAGAGGGGGATAGATGGTGGTTCCTTTACTGAAATAAATAGGTAAAACATGTGAGTAAATCAACAAAGATAAAAGTAACATCCAACAATAACAACAACATTCTAAATAACATGATGTGCAATGTTTTGGCATCGCACAGTTGAGGGGAGGGTAAGGGGGGGGAATTGGGGTAGTGGATATTTTTACTTCCGCTAAGCGAAGTTGGAGAACAAGAAAGGGAGGGGGAGTAAGGCATCTGTTATGCCTATCCATTCTTGATGCTATGCTAAAACAATTGTTAAAGTCGGAGTAGCTGGCTTAATAATTGGGGGAGATTAAGGTAGAGAAGGCAGGAGGGGGTCTTCGTATGCCTCTAATCAGTCCAATGCGAGTCTATATTTAGTACTAGAGTCTTTAGAATTAATTAACCATTTCCATGGCAGTCATTGCTCAGGACTCTATTTGGGGGTTATCTCAAGTAAAAGTCAAAAACGAAAAAGAAAATACTCCCTTCATGTTGGTTCAGGGTCCACCTCCATCTGGGCTTGTGAAGCCGTGGCATTATTTCTTCTCTTTTTCGGTACTGTCGACTGTGACGGACCCTTCGGTCAGGTAATTTAGTTAGTGATAAGAATTCCATTGTTAAATCACCTCCAGAGTCAGACTGTTGGTGATAAGGACTCCATTGTGTCTTATGTTTAACTTGATATCTGCCTAAGTAAAGTAATGTATTCTATTGTATCATGTAAAAGGGCGTGTTCCCTCCATCTAATGTACAACATTCTTTTCAACCCCCCATCTGGGGGGTCAGACCTGCATAAATACTAGGCATAGCCTTTTAATAAATGTCATTCTGTTTTAAACCTGAAAACTGGCTGGGTTGTGAATTGCTGATTCCCTATGCAGGACATTGTTCATCTGGTATTAACCTTGGTATCCTGTTGGTACCGTAACAATTGGTGGCAAGCGATGGAATGAACCTTATTGCCCAGAAGAGCAACTACACAAGCCAGTAACCTCAGGAAGAGGGGGATTATTACAATACTGACTAAGATGGAAGGAGTACCAGGGACAGAAGGAACCAATGGGCTCAGCATATCAGACAGAACCCCCGAAAAAGCAAGTTTTGACCGGGCTGTCAAAATAAGACTGGCACATTATGGCCCCAACCCATCTGCGGAAATTATCGACCGGGTCATAGCAGCTGTGGAAGCCAACCTACTTCGCCAAAGCGGTGCTGCAGCAAACCCAGTGGAAAAGAGAAAAGTAAATTTTGCAGCTTTTAAAAACTTCCTGGAAACAGAAGGAGAGATTGATGGGTACCTTGCGGATTTTGAGAGGCAATGTGCACTACACAAGGTACCCGCAGAGGACTGGGTCACGATATTATCCGGAAAATTATCCGGCCGGGCCAGTGAGGCTTTTCGGGCCATTCCAGATGAGGAAGTCGGGGATTATAATACTGTAAAAGAGGCTCTGCTCTCCAGGTATGCGGTTACACCGGAGGCATACCGGAGGCGGTTCAGAGACACTGTTAAATTAGCTGGAGATTCCTATCTTGAGTGGGCATGTAAGGTGCACCGCACAGCAGCTCACTGGATAGCGGGGTGCCAAGCCGTATCTGGGGAAGAGGTGTTGCAGCTATTCCTGTTGGAACATTGCTTCGACAAGTTACCCGCAGGAGTTCGAGAGTGGGTTCGGGACCGTAAACCCTCCACCCTGCATGAAGCGGCTCGCTTGGCAGATGAGTATACGGATGCCCGCAAACTGGACACTGCTACCACTAAGCCCCCTGCTAGAGTGGAGTACAGACCCCCAGTCACCCCAGCAGCTGCCAGTTACCAACCCCCGGCGCACCGCTATACCACACGGCCTCTGGCCACGAACTACCCTCAGAGAGCCCGGTTCAATTCGCGGGGCTACTCACAACCGATTCGGTGCTTTGGATGTAAGCAACTAGGGCACAAAAGACTAGAGTGTCCCCTAAATGCAGCGAACCAAGCACAGTCCTGGAGAAGACCTGCCGGCGGAATCACACGTAACCCTCAGCCTGCGGCCCGCTACGTAGAGGCGCAAGAATGCTGGGGCATCCTACATGAGGCAGACCTTGTGCAAGCTGCCCACCGGAATAACCGGCAACTGGTTAAAGTGAATGGGAAGGAGGTCAGTGGTCTACGGGATACTGGTGCTACCATGACCTTGCTTCGAAAGAACTTGGTGTCTGAGAAACAGCACACTGGAGACACTGTGGCTGTGAGGGTAGCAGGGGGCACTGTGTTCCGCCTACCTGTTGCCAGGGTACATTTGGATTGGGGAGTGGGCGCTAGACCTGTGAATGTGGGGGTCATGAAGGATTTACCCGCTGATGTTCTCCTTGGAAATAACTTGGCCCCCCTATGTTTCTGCCTATGCTCCCATGGGTCCTGCTGATGTTAACCCTGTGACTACCCGTGCTCAGATCCGTGCAGCAGAGACTGACCTCCCTGCTGCTAAGCCCCAGAACGCTGAGCTCAGCAAATCTCTATCCGCTATTGATACGTGGAAGTCCCGTTACAATGCGCTGATGAAGGAGAAGAAGAGCGCAGAGGAAAAAGCACGTTTAGAACGTGAATCTCTGCTAGACAAGCTGCACCGACAGACTGCAGACAACACCAGCTTGAGAGTGGGACATGAAACATTAAAGACAAACTTAGCGACACTGGAGGAGAAGCTGACGCTGGCTCATAGTGAGGTGCAGCAACTCAAGGGCACCCTATGTCAGTATGAAGGGATTGTGGATACCTATAAAGAGCAGGTACAGAAAACTCGTAAAGAAGCTGATGGGATTTTGAAGGACTGTTTAGCCCTAGTCTGGGCACTGAGGAAGTTAAACCCTTGTTTGTATGGACAGGAATTCTCTCTCATAACAGGAATACAGATGGATTGTCCTGGCAAACTGACATGCCTACCACCTCCTAGTCCGGTCATCCCCAGGTTGACCCGCCAAAGGGTCAAGCCGGGTCTGCCGGAGTGTTCCACAAGGGGGGAGCTATGTGACGGACCCTTCGGTCAGGACTGAAAGCGTTAACTTTATTTTCTAAATACAAGTTGCTGGCTCCAGCCATAATTTAGTTAGTGATAAGAATTCCATTGTTAAATCACCTCCAGAGTCAGACTGTTGGTGATAAGGACTCCATTGTGTCTTATGTTTAACTTGATATCTGCCTAAGTAAAGTAATGTATTCTATTGTATCATGTAAAAGGGCGTGTTCCCTCCATCTAATGTACAACATTCTATTCAACCTCCCATCTGGGGGGTCAGACCTGCATAAATACTAGGCATAGCCTTTTAATAAATGTCATTCTGTTTTAAACCTGAAAACTGGCTGGGTTGTGAATTGCTGATTCCCTATGCAGGACATTGTTCATCTGGTATTAACCTTGGTATCCTGTTGGTACCGTAACATCGACCAATCAGATTGTTGGTTATTTTTTGGAGATTTCTTTTGTGTGGGTTTGTCTGTTATGAGGTCTTTTATTGAAGGCAAAGTAGGTTGCGGGATGCCCAGCTGTTGCTCAGTTTGCCTCTCTCTTTGCTTGTATTTCTAATAGAATAAAGTTGTGATGATCGACTTACTTTTTTTTTATGTCGCTGCAGATCTCTTCTACTTGCCACGGGCTTATAGCTGCACTTGCGTTATCCTGTGATCCGCTGCCTATAACGAGGTCTGTTGCGTCCCAGTGACTATCCGGCAAGTGGCAAGAGCTTCTGTCTTTAAAGCCGGTGCTCTCTGCTTAAGGTTGCCTTTGCAGGTGTTCTGCTCAGTGGACCAAGACACAGCTGCGTCGGTCGTTCTCCAGTCGGTCGATATTGCCTGCCACGTGGGCGCTTCAGAAAGGCCTCTGCTGATAACCACTGTCTCCTGGGTTCCTCCGCCGTCTGCAAATCAGCCTCCGGTCTCAAGACCTTGCTCCCCACTTCAGCGTTTGGAAGGCACTTTGTAGTGCCTTTTTGCGATGTATTTGCCCCCTTAGTTGTTATTAAATCAAGTGGATGTAGCCGGAGCTTCAGTTAGTTGCGGCCATGTTCTGTCTCGGCCGGCTCCGCCCCCCATTCTTTTTTATTTTTGATCATTTGTTTGTTATTTTGTGTAATATATTTTTTAGGGGGGGGGGTTGTAGCAAAAGAGTTGTTTAACTCAGGGCAATGCCCTACAAAAGGCCCTTTTAAGGGCCCCCCCAAAGGCCCTATTAAGGGCCCATGGTAGTTTATTCTAGAGTAGGGTTTTTTATTTTGGGGTGTTTTTTTTTGTAAGGGTATTAGACTAGGAATGATCTTCATTTTTTTTATTTTTTTGTAATGGTAGTTTTTTTATTTTTTGGTAGTTTTTTTATTTTTTGTAATGGTAGTTTTTTTATTTTTTGTAATGGTAGGTTTTTTATTTTTTGTAATGGTAGTTTTTTTATTTTTTGTAATGGTAGTTTTTTTATTTTTTGTAATGGTAGGTTTTTTATTTTTTGTAATGGTAGTTTTTTTTATTTTTTGGAATGGCAGGTTTTTTATTTTTTGGAATGGTAGGTTTTTTATTTTTTGGAATGGTAGGTTTTTTATTTTTTGGAATGGTAGGTTTTTTATTTTTTGGAATGGTAGGTTTTTTATTTTTTGGAATGGTAGGTTTTTTATTTTTTGTAATGGTAGTTTTTTTTATTTTTTGGAATGGTAGGTTTTTTATTTTTTGTAATGGTAGGTTTTTTATTTTTTGTAATGGTAGTTTTTTTATTTTTTGTAATGGTAGTTTTTTTATTTTTTGTAATGGTAGTTTTTTTATTTTTTGTAATGGTAGGTTTTTTTATTTTTTGTAATGGTAGGTTTTAGTGTAAGGCAGGTTAGGTTTTATTTCACAGGTAAGTTTGTATTTAAATTTAAATAGGTATTATTTAGTTAATAATTGTAAATTTAATTTAGATCTAATTTAATTATGTTAAAGTTAGGGGGGGTTAGGGTTAGGTTTAGGGGTTAATATAGTTTAATTTAGCTTGTTGCGATGTGAGGGGGCTGGCGGTTTAGGGGTTAATGGGTTTATTCAGTTAATAATTGTAAATTTAATTTAGCTATATTCTTATTATGTTAAAGTTAGGGGGTTTTAGGGTTAGGTTTAGGGGTTAATATAGTGTAATTTAGCTTGTTGCGATGTGGGGGGGCTGACGGTTCAGGAGTTAATAAATGTAGTATAGTTGCGGTGATATTGGGAGCGGCAGATTAGGGGTTAATAATTTTATTTAGGTAGCGGCGATATCAGGAGCGGCAGATTAGTGGTCAATAACTGTAGGCAGGCGTCAACGATGTCGGGGGCAGCAGATTAGGGGTGTTTAGACATAGGGTTTATGTTATGGTGTTAGGTTTAAACAGTATTTTTATTTCCCCATAGACATCAATAGGGACTGCGTTACGGAACTTTTGTTTCCACGATCGCAGGTGTTATTACATATAACAATACACTTATTGCGTATAACAATACACTTATTACGTATAACAATACACTTATTACGTATAACAATACACTTATTGCGTATAACAATACACTAATTACATATAACAATAGACTTATTACGTATAACAATACACTTATTACATATAATAATACACTTATTACGTATAATAATACACTTATTACATATAACAATACACTTATTACGTATAACAATACACTTATTACATATAACAATAAACTTACTGCGTATAACAATACACTTATTATGTATAACAATTCACTTATTGCGTATAACAATTCACTTATTACGTATAACAATACACTTATTACGTATAACAATACACTTTTATTACGTATAACAATACACTTATTGCGTATAACAATACACTTATTATGTATAACAATACACTTATTACGTATAACAATACACTTATTACGTATAACAATACACTTATTATGTATAACAATACACTTATTACGTATAACAATACACATTGCGTATAACAATACACTTATTACGTATAACAATACACTTATTACATATAACAATACACTTATTACGTATAACAATACACTTACTGCATATAACAATACACTTATTATGAATAACAATACACTTACTGCGTATAACAATACACTTATTACGTATAACAATACACTTATTACATATAACAATACACTTATTACGTATAACAATACACTTATTACATATAACAATACAATTATTACGTATAACAATACACTTATTACATATAACAAAACACTTATTACGTATAATACACTTAATACGTATAACAATACACTTATTACGTATAACAATACACTTACTGCATATAACAAAACACTTATTACGTATAACAATACACTTATTACATATAACAATACACTTATTACGTATAACAATACACTTATTACATATAACAATACACTTATTACGTATAACAATACACTTATTGCGTATAACAATACACTTATTACATATAACAATACACTTATTGCGTATAACAATACAATTATTACGTATAACAATACACTTATTACGTATAAAAGCACACTTATTGCGTATAACAATACACTTATTACGTATAACAATACACTTATTACGTATAACAATACACTTATTACAATACACTTATTGCGTATAACAATACGCTTATTACGTATAACAATACACTTATTACATATAACAATACACTTATTGCGTATAACAATACACTTATTACATATAACAATACACTTATTACGTATAACAATACACTTATTACATATAACAATACACTTATTGCGTATAACAAAACACTTATTGCGTATAACAATACACTTATTACATATAACAATACACTTATTACATATAACAATACACTTATTGCGTATAACAATACACTTACTGCGTATAACAATACACCTATTACGTATAACAATACACTTATTATACTTACTGCTTATAACAATACACTTATTACGTATAACAATACACTTATTATACTTACTGCGTATAACAATACACTTATTACGTATAACAATACACTTATTACATATAACAATACAGTTATTACATATAACAATACACTTATTACGTATAACAATACACTTATTACGTATAACAATACACTTATTGCGTATAACAATACACTTATTACGTATAACAATACACTTATTGCATATAACAATACACTTATTACGTATAACAATACACTTATTACACTTATTACGTATAACAATACACTTATTACGTATATCAATACACTTATTGCGTATAACAATGCACTTATTACATATAACAATACACTTACTGCGTATAACAATACACTTATTGCGTATAACAATACATTTATTACGTATAACAATACACTTATTACGTATAACAATACACTTATTGCGTATAACAATACACTTATTACGTATAACAATACACTTACTGCGTATAACAATACACTTATTACGTATAACAATACACTTATTACATATAACAATACACTTATTACGTATAACAATACACTTATTACGTATAACAATACACTTATTACATATAAAAATACACTTATTATGTATAACAATACGCTTATTACGTATAACAATACACTTATTAAAATAAAAATACACTTATTACGAATAACAATACACTTATTACGTATAACAATACACTTATTATGTATAACAATACACATTGCATATAACAATACACTTATTACATATAACAATACACTTATTACGTATAACAATACACTTATTACGTATAACAATACACTTACTGCATATAACAATACACTTATTATGAATAACAATACACTTACTGCGTATAACAATACACTTATTACGTATAACAATACACTTATTACGTATAACAATACACTTACTGCATATAACAATACACTTATTGCGTATAACAATACACTTACTGCATATAACAATACACTTATTATGAATAACAATACACTTACTGCGTATAACAATACACTTATTACATATAACAATACACTTATTACATATAACAATACACTTATTACGTATAACAATACACTTATTACATATAACAATACACTTATTACGTATAACAATACACTTATTACATATAACAAAACACTTATTACGTATAATACACTTATTACGTATAACAATACACTTATTACGTATAACAATACACACTGCATATAACAAAACACTTATTACGTATAACAATACACTTATTACATATAACAATACACTTATTGCGTATAACAATACACTTATTACATATAACAATACACTTATTACGTATAACAATACACTTATTACATATAACAATACACTTATTACGTATAACAATACACTTATTGCGTATAACAATACACTTATTACATATAACAATACACTTATTACATATAACAATACACTTATTACGTATAACAATACACTTATTACGTATAACAATACACTTATTAAAATAAAAATACACTTATTACGAATAACAATACACTTATTACGTATAACAATACACTTATTATGTATAACAATACACATTGCATATAACAATACACTTATTACATATAACAATATACTTATTACGTATAACAATACACTTATTACATATAACACTACACTTATTGCGTATAACAATACAATTATTACGTATAACAATACACTTATTACGTATAAAAGCACACTTATTGCGTATAACAATACACTTATTACGTATAACAATACACTTATTACATATAACAATACACTTATTACAATACACTTATTGCGTATAACAATACGCTTATTACGTATAACAATACACTTATTACATATAACAATACACTTATTGCGTATAACAATACACTTATTACATATAACAATACACTTATTACGTATAACAATACACTTATTACATATAACAATACACTTATTGCGTATAACAATACACTTATTGGGTATAACAATACACTTATTACATATAACAATACACTTATTACATATAACAATACACTTATTGCGTATAACAATACACTTACTGCGTATAACAATACACTTATTACGTATAACAATACAGTTATTACATATAACAATACACTTATTACGTATAACAATACACTTATTACGTATAACAATACACTTATTGCGTATAACAATACACTTATTACGTATAACAATACACTTATTGCGTATAACAATACACTTATTACGTATAACAATACACTTATTACACGTATTACGTATAACAATACACTTATTACGTATAACAATACACTTATTGCGTATAACAATGCACTTATTACATATAACAATACACTTACTGCGTATAACAATACACTTATTGCGTATAACAATACACTTATTACGTATAACAATACACTTATTACGTATAACAATACACTTAATACATATAACAATACACTTACTGCGTATAACAATACACATTGCGTATAACAATACACTTATTACGTATAACAATACACTTATTACATATAACAATACACTTACTGCATATAACAATACACTTATTATGTATAACAATACACTTATTACATATACCAATACACTTACTGCGTATAACAATAAACTTATTACATATAACAATACACTTATTACGTATAATAATACACTTACTGTGTATAACAATACACTTATTACGTATAACAATACACTTATTACATATAACAATACACTTATTATACTTACTGCGTATAACAATACACTTATGTATAACAATACACTTATTACATATAACAATACACTTATTGCGTATAACAATACACTTATTACGTATAACAATACACTTATTACATATAACAATACACTTATTGCGTATAACAATACACTTATTATGTATTACAATACACTTATTACGTATAACAATACACTTATTACATATAACAATACACTTATTGCGTATAACAATACACTTATTACGTATAACAATACACTTATTACGTATAACAATACACTTACTGCATATAACAAAACACTTATTACGTATAACAATACACTTATTACATATAACAATACACTTATTACGTATAACAATACACTTATTACATATAACAATACACTTATTACGTATAACAATACACTTATTGCGTATAACAATACACTTATTACATATAACAATACACTTATTGCGTATAACAATACAATTATTACGTATAACAATACACTTATTACGTATAAAAGCACACTTATTGCGTATAACAATACACTTATTACGTATAACAATACACTTATTACGTATAACAATACACTTATTACAATACACTTATTGCGTATAACAATACGCTTATTACGTATAACAATACACTTATTACATATAACAATACACTTATTGCGTATAACAATACACTTATTACATATAACAATACACTTATTACGTATAACAATACACTTATTACATATAACAATACACTTATTGCGTATAACAATACACTTATTACGTATAACAATACACTTATTGCGTATAACAATACACTTATTACGTATAACAATACACTTATTGCGTATAACAATACACTTATTACGTATAACAATACACTTACTGCGTATAACAATACACTTATTACGTATAACAATACAGTTATTACATATAACAATACACTTATTACGTATAACAATACACTTATTACGTATAACAATACACTTATTGCGTATAACAATACACTTATTACGTATAACAATACACTTATTGCGTATAAAAATACACTTATTACGTATAACAATACACTTATTACACTTATTACGTATAACAATACACTTATTACGTATAACAATACACTTATTGCGTATAACAATGCACTTATTACATATAACAATACACTTACTGCGTATAACAATACACTTATTGCGTATAACAATACACTTATTACGTATAACAATACACTTATTACGTATAACAATACACTTAATACATATAACAATACACTTACTGCGTATAACAATACACATTGCGTATAACAATACACTTATTACGTATAACAATACACTTATTACATATAACAATACACTTACTGCATATAACAATACACTTATTATGTATAACAATACACTTATTACATATACCAATACACTTACTGCGTATAACAATACACTTATTACATATAACAATACACTTATTACGTATAACAATACACTTACTGTGTATAACAATACACTTATTACGTATAACAATACACTTATTACATATAACAATACACTTATGTATAACAATACACTTTTTACGTATAACAATACACTTATTACATATAACAATACACTTATTACATATAACAATACACTTATTGCGTATAACAATACACTTATTACATATAACAATACACTTATTACATATAACAATACACTTATTGCGTATAACAATACACTTATTACGTATAACAATACACTTATTACATATAACAATACACTTATTACATATAACAATACACTTATTGCGTATAACAATACACTTATTACGTATAACAATACACTTATTACATATAACAATACACTTATTACATATAACAATACACTTATTACGTATAACAATACACTTATTACATATAACAATACACTTATTACGTATAACAATACACTTATTACATATAACAATACACTTATTACGTATAACAATACACTTATTACATATAACAATACACTTATTATGTATAACAATACACTTATTACATATAACAATACACTTATTACATATAACAATACACTTATTGCGTATAACAATACACTTATTACGTATAACAATACACTTATTACATATAACAATACACTTATTACATATAACAATACACTTATTGCGTATAACAATACACTTATTATGTATTACAATACACTTATTACGTATAACAATACACTTAATACATATAACAATACACTTATTGCGTATAACAATACACTTATTACGTATAACAATACACTTATTACGTATAACAATACACTTATTATACTTACTGCGTATAACAATACACTTACTGCGTATAACAATACACTTACTACTTATAACAATACACTTATTACATATAACAATACACTTATTACATATAACAATACACTTATTACGTATAACAAAACTCTTATTGCATATAACAATACACTTATTACGTATAACAATACACTTATTACGTATAACAATATACTTACTGCGTATAACAATACACTTATTACGTATAATACTACACTTATTACATATAACAATAGACTTACTGCGTATAACAATACACTTATTACGTATAACAATACACTTATTACGTATAACAATACACTTACTGCGTATAACAATACACTTATTATGTATAACAATACACTTACTGCGTATAACAATACACTTATTACATATAACAATACACTTATTACATATAACAATACACTTATTGCGTATAACAATACACTTTTTACATATAACAATACACTTATTACGTATAACAATACACTTATTACATATAACAATACACTTATTGCGTATAACAATACACTTATTGCGTATAACAATACACTTATTACATATAACAATACACTTATTACATATAACAATACACTTATTGCGTATAACAATACACTTACTGCGTATAACAATACACTTATTACGTATAACAATACAGTTATTACATATAACAATACACTTATTACGTATAACAATACACTTATTACGTATAACAATACACTTATTGCGTATAACAGTACACTTATTACGTATAACAATACACTTATTGCGTATAACAATACACTTATTACGTATAACAATACAGTTATTACATATAACAATACACTTATTACGTATAACAATACACTTATTACGTATAACAATACACTTATTGCGTATAACAATACACTTATTACGTATAACAATACACTTATTGCGTATAACAATACACTTATTACGTATAACAATACACTTATTACACTTATTACGTATAACAATACACTTATTACGTATAACAATACACTTATTGCGTATAACAATGCACTTATTACATATAACAATACACTTACTGCGTATAACAATACACTTATTACGTATAACAATACACTTAATACATATAACAATACACTTACTGCGTATAACAATACACATTGCGTATAACAATACACTTATTACGTATAACAATACACTTATTACATATAACAATACACTTACTGCATATAACAATACACTTATTATGTATAACAATACACTTATTACGTATAACAATACACTTACTGCGTATAACAATGCACTTATTACATATAACAATACACTTATTACGTATAACAATACACTTACTGTGTATAACAATACACATATTACGTATAACAATACACTTATTACATATAACAATACACTTATTATGTATAACAATACACTTATTACGTATAACAATACACTTATTACGTATAACAATACACTTATTACATATAACAATACACTTATTACATATAACAATACACTTATTGCGTATAACAATACACTTATTACGTATAACAATACACTTATTACATATAACAATACACTTATTACATATAACAATACACTTATTGCGTATAACAATACACTTATTAAGGAAATGTAAGGCAAATTGCCTGGAATGCACATAAGGGTTAAGGCCAAGACGGAGGAGGGGAGTGTTGTGTTGTGTGTGTGAAACAATGTTGCAGAAAGAGAGGAGGGGTTCCAGCTTACCTTTTTAAGCCCAGTACAGGAAGCACATGTCCTCTTTCTGCTGTTTTTCTCAAAGTTTTCACATGAGACGTTCAAGGAGATCTAAAGCACCTCCAAAGCGAATCATGGAGGCTAGGGAGGAACCTGCAGAGAGAGAAGTGGTTGAAGACAGCGATGAAGCAGCTGAGTGGATCCCTCCATCGCCAGAAACGGTGGGTCGAACCCCTTTACTTCCCTCCCTTTCCCCTTCACTTGATCAATCCTCCGGGGAGGTTGGGGGTAGTAGTGGGGAGATTTCAGATAGGGCCTTACTGGAGGTGCTGGCATTAGTGAGCAATATGGGGGGTAGTGCTGGGCATCCAGATGGCGCGTCTGAGCCCGTCGGCCATGCGGCCGGGAGTGAGCCCTCTTTACGGGGGGTTAGTTCTGACATAGGCCCCAATTTAGTTACCATGTCGGGCCCTGCCGGGCCCGTTTCTGGCCTTCGCAGGCCCACATGTCCCCCTAAAGTAGCCGGTAAAGCGGGGGTCCCCGCTAGGCCCGCTATGCGGTCTACAGCCGCTAGCTCCTCTGTCCCCTGCTCTCCGGTCCCCCTGGCTGGGCCTCCCTCCCCTCGCGTGGTCGCGGCGGGCCCTTCTCGGCCTTGTGGCGTTCCGGTCCCCGGCCCCTACGGGCCTTGCTCTTTTGCCCCAATAGTTGGTAGTTTTAGTGGGAGCAGTTCGGCCTTACCTCCGACGTCGTCTCCGGTGTCTCAGGACTCCATCGCGGCCGCGGTATCCCTTTTCCAGATGTGGGCATCTTCTTTGTCGGGTCTCCGGGTGCGTCCCACGTGGTCCTTGGTCCTCCGGCGGTGGTTGCGCAGGCTCCCGCGTCGACTGTTCCTCCATCGGCGGCGACTTCCGGTTTGCGGTCCTCCGAGGGCGGGACTTCCGGTGACGTCATTTCCGATGGCGTCACTGCCGGTCCCGCCATTTGTCAGCGGTCATCGAAGCAGAGCAGGTCGAGTTCCCCGCGCGGCGTTCAAGGTAAGAGAGGAGTGCCGCGGGGGGGAACTTATGCTCCGGGGGGCAATTCTGCTGATGCAATGGGGTCTACAGGGGCAGCACTTGTGGGGGTTGATCTTCACGAGGGGGCTAATGGTGAATCAATGGAGGAATTACCTCAGGGGGGGCATTTCTCTGGCCAAATGAACCCGGGGGTCCCTGTTGGAGGCCCCCGTGGGCAGGTTGCAAAGGGTATTACGGCCCGGCAAAGGGCAAAGGCCCCGTCGGGTAGTAATCCTCGTCAAGGGGCAAAGGCCCCATTGGGCAATTATAAAGGTGGCGCAGCACCTATTGGGCACGCTAGGAGTATGCCTAAGAGCGCTGGCAGTAATAGTGAGGTTTCTGTGGGCAAAGGCGGCGCCCGTGCAGGCGGCGTTTTTGGCGCGCAAATTGGTAGGAGTGTAGGGGCTAGGCCTCAGGCTCCGGGCGCATCCCCGGCAGCAGCGAGGAAGGTAGTAACTAGGTCTTCTACCAAACATGGTTCACCAGAACAGTTTCAGAGTTTAGATTTAGCGGTTGCATCCACTAGACGTAAGAAAGCCACCCCTATCACTCAGAAGTCAGTACATTTTAGTGAAGAGATAGAGGACTTTACAGAAGATGAGCAGGGTGTGTATGATGATGTTGCAAGTGGCGAAGGCACCCATGATGTCCATGATGTGTGTTAGGGGATGCATGAACGGTCTGGGCACAGGGGGAGGGGTAGAGCAGACCTTCCCCTTCGTGGTACTCCTCTCTGGCAATCTCTTTTGCAGGAAAGCGACATGGCTACGTCAGGAGATTCAGGCAGCGGGTTGGAGAGAGGTGCTGAGAGCGGCCAGGACTCCATGGTGTCAGAGGATGAGCGTCCTTCTACTTCGGGAGTCGTGGCGATTCCAAACAGGACCGGTGTGAGAGATGGTGAGTCCTCAGTTTCAGTGGGGTTGCGGGGTTTTACCTCATCCTCGGATGATTCTGGGTCAGAAAATGACAAGGAACTGGGGTTGCATGGGAAGGGCAATAAAAGAATGTATAAGATGCTTAGATGGTTAACTGATGAGAAGAGATCAGAAAAAGGGGGTTTGCGTGACCGTCATGACTATATTGCCTCTGGTAGGTCCGACAGGGCTGCCCCACCCAGACTTCGCATAAGTGGGGTGGGGAGGCCCGTTAATCGGAAGGTGGCACTCCAAGGGGATACTAGATCCTGGTCTTCTTATGATCTGCACGAGCATTTGAAGACTAAGACAGTACGGAGAATTCAAGAGGGTAAATTTGTTAACATCTTCGAGCTCTCGGTGGAAGCCCTAAGGCAGAAAGCGAGAGCGGAGGATGGGACAGGCCCCAAGAAGTACCAGCGCCCAGATACATTTCACGAATGGCGCCGGTGTTTCAGGATCTATGCGTCCTGCTATTTGCAAAAATGGCCAGACCAGTGTTTAGCCGTGTTGAAATACATGGAAAACATGGAGATCATTGCTGATAATTATCGCGATGGTGCATGGCGGGATTATGATGAGGAGTTCCGCAGAAAGATGGTGGGTAATCCACTGTTGGATTTCGGGTGCGTAGAAATGCAACTCTGGGCCCGGCTGGGTCCCGAGAAATCGCTAGGTTCTGCTGGGGCCCCGGCGGGTGCAACGCAGTTTCGACCCGCAAATAGATTTCGCAGACGCCCAGCTGGGGTTTGTTGGAAATTCCAGGACAAGCAATGCACGTTGGGAACCGCGTGTTCCTTTCGGCACGCTTGTCGCATCTGCGGGGGATTTCACCCTGCCGCAGACTGCGTTAAAAAAGGGGAAAGACAGGACAGGACTGGGCCAAGAGGCCCTGCTGTCGCTAAGAGCGGACACCCCGCTGAAGGTGGCCGCAATTTGTAAGTGGCTCACGCTATACCCCGATAGGGTAACGGCGGCCTTGTTGGAGTCAGGGCTCCGGGAAGGTTTTGTTATCCCCGTACAAGGTCCGGTTTCGGGTGCGGCTTCTCGCAGGAACCTGAAATCTGCCTCCCTTTTCCCGGAGGTATTAAAGGAGAAATTGGGTAAGGAAGTTTCACTGGGTAGAATGGCTGGCCCGTTTAGGGAAAGACCTATGCCGGGATTGGTTATCTCGCCTCTAGGGGTCGTGCCCAAAAAAGACCCAGGAAAGTTTAGGATGATACAACATCTCTCATACCCAAAGGGAAAGTCAGTCAATGACGCCATTCCTCAGGACTTAAGTACCGTATATTACCAGTCATTTGATGATGCCTTGCAAGTAGTACGCAGATCGGGTCATGGGGCTTTACTGGCCAAGCTTGACATCGAGTCTGCTTTCAGACTCTTGCCGATTCACCCAGCATCATTTTACTTAATGGGTTGTTTCTTCAACGGACACTATTATGTTGACCGTTGTTTGCCCATGGGGTGTTCCATTTCCTGCGCCTATTTTGAGGCGTTTAGTTCCTTCTTGCATTGGGCCGTGGCGGAAGTGACAGGAGAGGATAGGATTGCTCACTACTTGGACGACTTTCTCCTGGTCGGCAGACAGGGGTCTAGGGAATGTGAGCTGCTCCTTTACGCCATGCGGCTGTTGATGGAGAAATTTGGAGTCCCCTTAGCAGAAGACAAATCGGAGGGCCCTTGCACTTGTCTAACTTTCCTGGGTATCGAAATTGATTCGGTAGCCCAGGAATGTAGGCTTCCGGTTGATAAGGTACAGAAGATGTTGGCAGCAGTCAGGAGCCTCGCAGCGGCGCAGTTTTGCACGCTGAAAGAGCTCCAATCGGTTTTGGGTCTGCTCAACTTTGCAGGGAGGGTCATCCCGATGGGGAGGATTTTCCTGAAGCGAATGGAGCGCTTGTTGCTGGGAGTTACTTCCCCTAAGGCCAAGCTAATGGTTAATAGTGACATGAGGGAAGACCTCCGTGTCTGGGATCTGTTCCTCAGGGATTTCAATGGGATCTGTATTTGGAGAACCCCTCAGACTCCGGCGCGAGAACTGCACCTCTTTACTGATGCTGCTGGGGGTTTTGGATACGGCGCCTATCTCAATGGCGAGTGGAGCGCCGAACCTTGGCCGGCAGAGTGGGCGGCCAGGGGCCTGACCAGGAACCTGTGCCTTCTAGAGCTTTTTCCCATTCTGGTGGCGTTGGAGATCTGGGGGGACAAGCTCGAGAACCGCTCCGTCATTTTTTGGACGGACAATTTGAGCGTGGTTTTCGCATTAACGGTCTCTCTTCGTCCTCGCCACCAGTAATTCGATATCTGAGAATTCTGGTTTTGAGATGCCTCAAGCGGAACATTGAGTTTCGGGCTAGGCATGTCCCAGGGGTTAAAAACGTTATTGCTGATGCACTATCTCGCTTTCAATGGGAAAATTTTAGGAAATGTGCTCCTGAGGCTGCCACTCATGGCTTTCCCTGTCCCCCTTTTCTTTGGCAGGTGGCTTTGGATGGCAGTCCCTGATTCCGGTGCTTAAGGCGTCCCTGGCACCTTCCACTTGGAAGTCCTATGTAAGGTACTGGGAAGAATGGGTATTCTTCTGCGATGTCCAAGGATTTCCTTCTTGTGCTGGTGAGCAGGACTGGCTATTGCGCTGGCTCGCGGAGCTTAGGGCTAAGTTAGCTAAGAAAGGGGCGGTATCCGCGCGGTTGGCGGCGGTGTCCTTTTTCTGTAAACTATTCACGCTGACGGACTCTTCCAAAACGTTTTTGATTCGTCAAATACTGAGGGGTTGGGGAAGGTCGGAAGTGCGGCGTCCAGACGTTAGGGAACCCATAACGGCGGACAGGTTGGTCCTCCTGCTTCGTGTTTTACCGGAGGTATGTTCCTCAGACTACGAGGTGCGGCTTTTTTCAGCGGCGTTCGCCATGGCGTTTCATGGCGCACTCCGAGTGGGGGAATTGGTCCCCCAGTCTAAGTTGGCGAAAGTGGGTGGCGTCCTGGCAGAGCATGTCAGGTTTACGGATAATGGGGTATTACTTTTCATCCCTCGATCGAAAATCGATCAAGATGGTAGGGGGGCCTGGCTGTCGCTACCCGCGCATGCGGGTTCTGCCTGCTGCCCTAGTGCACTGTTGAAGACCTTCTCGGACAGGCGTCCAGTGGGTGCGGTTAGATTTTTAATTCATCAGGATGGTATCCCCCTGACGAGGTTTCAATTTCGGAAGGTTTTGGGGTGGGCGGCTAAAAAAGTGGGCTTGAATCCCAATACTATAGCTCCTCACTCCTTTAGGGTTGGGGCTGCTACGACGGCGGCGACTTTAGGCTGGTCGGCTGACCGCATAATGGCGCTTGGGAGGTGGAAGTCTAAGAGGTATCAGATTTACGTTAGGCCACTTATATCCCAATGTTAATATTTGCTGGTTGATAATGTTGCACACTGCGCTGCCATTATATGCCCTAACTCTTGTTTCTATTGCAGGGCCTAGAAGTGGGCCACTTCGTGCCTGGATCGTTGGGCACTCGTTCGTACACTGGGCGGCTATCCGAGCAGCATCGCAACCTGGAGGGCAGCAGCTTGGGTTCTCATTCTCCAGGGTGGTAGTTAGGTGGTTAGGGAGGAGAGGCCTTTGCTGGGCAGATCTGCCTGGGTTACTGCAATCCGCCATGAGGCAGTGGTAGAAACCCCATGTTCTGATCATCCACTTAGGTGGGAAATGATCTCGGCTCAATTCCCGGTCGGGACTTGAGCGCAGTGATCCAATCAGATCTGCGCACCTTTAAAGCTTGGTTGCCTGGTGTGAGAATGGGCTGGTCAAACATTATACCGAGGTTGACGTGGAGACACATGGCCAATCATAGGGCAGCGTTCCAAGTTCGCAAGAAGCTCAATAGAGATGTTAGGAAGCTTATGTGCGAGCTAGGTGGTTTTGTTGTGGAACACAAGTTCATTACGGCCGCTGACCGGAGCCTGTACCGAGGCGACGGGGTCCATCTTACGGACCATGGCATGGACCTGTTTATTGAAGATATACATCAGTCCCTACTCCTATTTGTGTGAGTTGGGTGGCGGCGAGAGTGGCCCTTGATATTCGGGCGATCTCGTGGCGGGTGGACAGTGTCCGGGGGCAGGATGTGATCGAGGTAGAGTGACGGCACTTCCGGCCAGGGATGAAGTCCCCAGACGCGCGTCTGGGGTGTTCCCTGCCCGTGTGATTACGATGCCGAGAATTCCCTGTTTTTATAGTATTGAGCTACGCTCTGCTTCTTCTCCTGCGCCCTGGTACTGCCCATCTTGTTAGCATGGGTTACTACGTTTAGCTAGTACCTGATTGCCGCCCCCCTGGTCCATGTTTATTCAGACGGTCGTTAGTTCTTGTGTTGCCACAATAAACGTGACCTGCGGGTTTTTCTCTAACCATAAAAAGTTGTTGTGTCGTTATTTTGTGTGTTATTTATTTCTACGTTTAGAAACTAAGTTGAGTTTATGTTAAACCAAGAATGTATATAGTTATAAGTTATTCTTTCCACAGAGGAGGATATGGCATTTAATCCCTTAAGGAAATGTAAGGCAAATTGCCTGGAATGCACATAAGGGTTAAGGCCAAGACGGAGGAGGGGAGTGTTGTGTTGTGTGTGTGAAACAATGTTGCAGAAAGAGAGGAGGGGTTCCAGCTTACCTTTTTAAGCCCAGTACAGGAAGCACATGTCCTCTTTCTGCTGTTTTTCTCAAAGTTTTCCCCACCCTTCCCTCCCTTTGTTTATTATTTTGCAATCAGTAGGGGGATCCGTCCTTATGGTGGTCCCCAGGGACTAGGGCTATCCGAAGGCTTGATGAGGGCTAGCCAGCCTATTTCTGTAAGTCCAAGGACGTTAAGTTTCAGCTCCCCAGGTATTTCAATCTGGTTTACGCACCTTTTTGATCCTGGCCCTTTACTGGTACGGAGTGGTGGTTTGCACCCTGGGCTGGCGGGTGGACAGTGTCCGGGGGCAGGATGTGATCGAGGTAGAGTGACGGCACTTCCGGCCAGGGATGAAGTCCCCTGTTTTTATAGTATTGAGCTACACTCTGCTTCTTCTCCTGCGCCCTGGTACTGCCCATCTTGTTAGCATGGGTTACTACGTTTAGCTAGTACCTGATTGCCGCCCCCCTGGTCCATGTTTATTCAGACGGTCGTTAGTTCTTGTGTTGCCACAATAAACGTGACCTGCGGGTTTTCTCTAACCATAAAAAGTTGTTGTGTCGTTATTTTGTGTGTTATTTATTTCTACGTTTAGAAACTAAGTTGAGTTTATGTTAAACCAAGAATGTATATAGTTATAAGTTATTCTTTCCACAGAGGAGGATATGGCATTTAATCCCTTATGTATTACAATACACTTATTACGTATAACAATACACTTATTACATATAACAATACACTTATTACATATAACAATACACTTATTGCGTATAACAATACACTTATTACGTATAACAATACACTTATTACGTATAACAATACACTTATTATACTTACTGCTTATAACAAAACACTTACTGCGTATAACAATACACTTACTACTTATAACAATACACTTATTACATATAACAATACACTTATTACGTATAACAATACACTTATTACGTATAACAAAACTCTTATTACATATAACAATACACTTATTACATATAACAATACACTTATTACGTATAACAATACACTTACTTCGTATAACAATACACTTATTACGTATAATACTACACTTATTACATATAACAATAGACTTACTGCGTATAACAATACACTTATTACGTATAACAATACACTTACTGCGTATAACAATACACTTATTATGTATAACAATTCAATTACTGCGTATAACAATACACTTATTACATATAACAATACACTTATGTATAACAATACACTTTTTACGTATAACAATACACTTATTACATATAACAATACACTTATTACATATAACAATACACTTATTGCGTATAACAATACACTTATTACATATAACAATACACTTATTACATATAACAATACACTTATTGCGTATAACAATACACTTATTATGTATTACAATACACTTATTACGTATAACAATACACTTATTACATATAACAATACACTTATTGCGTATAACAATACACTTATTACGTATAACAATACACTTATTACGTATAACAATACACTTATTATACTTACTGCGTATAACAATACACTTACTGCGTATAACAATACACTTACTACTTATAACAATACACTTATTACATATAACAATACACTTATTACATATAACAATACACTTATTACGTATAACAAAACTCTTATTACATATAACAATACACTTATTACGTATAACAATACACTTATTACGTATAACAATACACTTACTGCGTATAACAATACACTTATTACGTATAATACTACACTTATTACATATAACAATAGACTTACTGCGTATAACAATACACTTATTACGTATAACAATACACTTACTGCGTATAACAATACACTTATTATGTATAACAATACACTTACTGCGTATAACAATACACTTATTACATATAACAATACACTTATTGCGTATAACAATACACTTATTACGTATAACAATACACTTACTACGTATAACAATACACTTATTACGTATAATAATACACTTATTACATATAACAATACACTTATTACGTATAACAATACACTTATTACATATAACAATACACTTATTGCGTATAACAATACACTTTTTACATATAACAATACACTTATTACGTATAACAATACACTTATTACATATAACAATACACTTATTGCGTATAACAATACACTTATTGCGTATAACAATACACTTATTACATATAACAATACACTTATTACATATAACAATACACTTATTACGTATAACAATACACTTATTGCGTATAACAGTACACTTATTACGTATAACAATACACTTATTGCGTATAACAATACACTTATTACGTATAACAATACAGTTATTACATATAACAATACACTTATAACGTATAACAATACACTTATTACGTATAACAATACACTTATTACGTATAACAATACACTTATTACGTATAACAATACACTTATTACGTATAACAATACACTTATTGCGTATAACAATACACTTATTACATATAACAATACACTTATTACGTATAACAATACACTTATTACGTATAACAATACACTTATTACGTATAACAATACACTTATTACGTATAACAATACACTTATTACGTATAACAATACACTTATTGCGTATAACAATACACTTATTACGTATAACAATACACTTATTGCGTATAACAATACACTTATTACGTATAACAATACACTTATTACACTTATTACGTATAACAATACACTTATTACGTATAACAATACACTTATTGCGTATAACAATGCACTTATTACATATAACAATACACTTACTGCGTATAACAATACACTTATTGCGTATAACAATACACTTATTACGTATAACAATACACTTATTACGTATAACAATACACTTAATACATATAACAATACACTTACTGCGTATAACAATACACTTATTACGTATAACAATACACTTATTACATATAACAATACACTTACTGCATATAACAATACACTTATTATGTATAACAATACACTTATTACGTATAACAATACACTTACTGCGTATAACAATGCACTTATTACATATAACAATACACTTATTACGTATAACAATACACTTACTGTGTATAACAATACACATATTACGTATAACAATACACTTATTACATATAACAATACACTTATTATGTATAACAATACACTTATTACGTATAACAATACACTTATTACATATAACAATACACTTATTACATATAACAATACACTTATTGCGTATAACAATACACTTATTACGTATAACAATACACTTATTACATATAACAATACACTTATTACATATAACAATACACTTATTGCGTATAACAATACACTTATTATGTATTACAATACACTTATTACGTATAACAATACACTTATTACATATAACAATACACTTATTACATATAACAATACACTTATTGCGTATAACAATACACTTATTACGTATAACAATACACTTATTACGTATAACAATACACTTATTATACTTACTGCTTATAACAAAACACTTACTGCGTATAACAATACACTTACTACTTATAACAATACACTTATTACATATAACAATACACTTATTACGTATAACAATACACTTATTACGTATAACAATACACTTATTACGTATAACAATACACCTATTACATATAACAATACACTTATTACATATAACAATACACTTATTACGTATAACAATACACTTACTTCGTATAACAATACACTTATTACGTATAATACTACACTTATTACATATAACAATAGACTTACTGCGTATAACAATACACTTATTACGTATAACAATACGCTTACTGCGTATAACAATACACTTATTATGTATAACAATACAATTACTGCGTATAACAATACACTTATTACATATAACAATACACTTACTGCGTATAACAATACACTTATTACGTATAACAATACACTTACTACATATAACAATACACTTATTACGTATAATAATACACTTATTACATATAACAATACACTTATTACGTATAATAATACACTTATTACATATAACAATACACTTATTACGTATAACAATACACTTACTGCATATAACAATACACTTATTATGTATAACAATACACTTACTGCATATAACAATACACTTATTATGAATAACAATACACTTACTGCGTATAACAATACACTTATTACGTATAACAATACACTTATTACATATAACAATACACTTGTTACATATAACAATACACTTATTACGTATAACAATACACTTATTACATATAACAATACACTTATTACGTATAACAATACACTTATTACATATAACAATACACTTATTACGTATAATACACTTATTACGTATAACAATACACTTATTACGTATAACAATACACTTACTGCATATAACAAAACACTTATTACGTATAACAATACACTTATTACATATAACAATACACTTATTACGTATAACAATACACTTATTACATATAACAATACACTTATTACGTATAACAATACACTTATTGCGTATAACAATACACTTATTACATATAACAATACACTTACTGCGTATAACAATACACTTATTACGTATAACAATACACTTATTACATATAACAATACACTTATTACATATAACACTACACTTATTGCGTATAACAATAAAATTATTTACGTATAACAATACACTTATTACGTATAAAAGCACACTTATTGCGTTTAACAATACACTTATTACGTATAACAATACACTTATTACGTATAACAATACACTTATTACAATACACTTATTGCGTATAACAATACGCTTATTACGTATAACAATACACTTATTACCTATAACAATACACTTATTACATATAACAATACACTTATTGCGTATAACAATACACTTATTACATATAACAATACACTTATTACGTATAACAATACACTTATTACATATAACAATACACTTATTGCGTATAACAATACACTTATTGCGTATAACAATACACTTATTACATATAACAATACACTTATTACATATAACAATACACTTATTGCGTATAACAATACACTTACTGCGTATAACAATACACTTATTACGTATAACAATACAGTTATTACATATAACAATACACTTATTACGTATAACAATACACTTATTGCGTATAACAATACACTTATTACGTATAACAATACACTTATTGCGTATAACAATACACTTATTACGTATAACAATACACTTATTGCGTATAACAATGCACTTATTACATATAACAATACACTTACTGCTTATAACAATACACTTATTGTGTATAACAATACACTTATTACGTATAACAATACACTTATTACGTATAACAATACACTAAATACATATAGCAATACACTTACTGCGTATAACAATACACATTGTGTATAACAATACACTTATTACGTATAACAATACACTTATTACATATAACAATACACTTACTGCATATAACAATACACTTATTATGTATAACAATACATTTATTACGTATAACAATACACTTACTGCGTATAACAATACACTTATTACGTATAACAATACACTTACTGTGTATAACAATACACTTATTACGTATAACAATACACTTATTACATATAACAATACACTTATTATGTATAACAATACACTTATTACGTATAACAATACACTTATTACGTATAACAATACACTTATTACATATAACAATACACTTATTACATATAACAATACACTTATTGCGTATAACAATACACTTATTATGTATTACAATACACTTATTACGTATAACAATACACTTATTACATATAACAATACACTTATTACATATAACAATACACTTATTGCGTATAACAATACACTTATTACGTATAACAATACACTTATTACGTATAACAATACACTTATTATACTTACTGCGTATAACAATACACTTACTGCGTATAACAATACACTTATTACGTATAACAATACACTTATTACATATAACAATACACTTATTACATATAACAATACACTTATTGCGTATAACAATACACTTATTACGTATAACAATACACTTATTACATATAACAATACACTTATTACATATAACAATACACTTATTACGTATAACAATACACTTATTACATATAACAATACACTTATTACGTATAACAATACACTTATTACATATAACAATACACTTATTACGTATAACAATACACTTATTACGTATAACAATACACTTGTTACGTATAACAATACACTTATTACATATAACAATACACTTATTACGTATAACAATACACTTATTACATATAACAATACACTTATTACGTATAACAATACACTTATTATGTATAACAATACACTTATTACGTATAACAATACACTTATTACATATAACAATACACTTATTACGTATAACAATACACTTATTACATATAACAATACACTTATTACGTATAACAATACACTTATTACATATAACAATACACTTATTACGTATAACAATACACTTATTATGTACAACAATACACTTATTACGTATAACAATACACTTATTACATATAACAATACACTTATTACATATAACAATACACTTATTGCGTATAACAATACACTTATTACGTATAACAATACACTTATTACATATAACAATACACTTATTACATATAACAATACACTTATTGCGTATAACAATACACTTATTACGTATAACAATACACTTATTGCGTATAACAATACACTTATTACGTATAACAATACACTTATTGCGTATAACAATACACTTATTACGTATAACAATACACTTATTGCGTATAACAATACACTTATTACGTATAACAATACACTTATTGCGTATAACAATGCACTTATTACATATAACAATACACTTACTGCTTATAACAATACACTTATTGTGTATAACAATACACTTATTACGTATAACAATACACTTATTACGTATAACAATACACTAAATACATATAGCAATACACTTACTGCGTATAACAATACACATTGTGTATAACAATACACTTATTACGTATAACAATACACTTATTACATATAACAATACACTTACTGCATATAACAATACACTTATTATGTATAACAATACATTTATTACGTATAACAATACACTTACTGCGTATAACAATACACTTATTACGTATAACAATACACTTACTGTGTATAACAATACACTTATTACGTATAACAATACACTTATTACATATAACAATACACTTATTATGTATAACAATACACTTATTACGTATAACAATACACTTATTACGTATAACAATACACTTATTACATATAACAATACACTTATTACATATAACAATACACTTATTGCGTATAACAATACACTTATTATGTATTACAATACACTTATTACGTATAACAATACACTTATTACATATAACAATACACTTATTACATATAACAATACACTTATTGCGTATAACAATACACTTATTACGTATAACAATACACTTATTACGTATAACAATACACTTATTATACTTACTGCGTATAACAATACACTTACTGCGTATAACAATACACTTATTACGTATAACAATACACTTATTACATATAACAATACACTTATTACATATAACAATACACTTATTGCGTATAACAATACACTTATTACGTATAACAATACACTTATTACATATAACAATACACTTATTACATATAACAATACACTTATTACGTATAACAATACACTTATTACATATAACAATACACTTATTACGTATAACAATACACTTATTACATATAACAATACACTTATTACGTATAACAATACACTTATTACGTATAACAATACACTTGTTACGTATAACAATACACTTATTACATATAACAATACACTTATTACGTATAACAATACACTTATTACATATAACAATACACTTATTACGTATAACAATACACTTATTATGTATAACAATACACTTATTACGTATAACAATACACTTATTACATATAACAATACACTTATTACGTATAACAATACACTTATTACATATAACAATACACTTATTACGTATAACAATACACTTATTACATATAACAATACACTTATTACGTATAACAATACACTTATTATGTACAACAATACACTTATTACGTATAACAATACACTTATTACATATAACAATACACTTATTACATATAACAATACACTTATTGCGTATAACAATACACTTATTACGTATAACAATACACTTATTACATATAACAATACACTTATTACATATAACAATACACTTATTGCGTATAACAATACACTTATTACGTATAACAATACACTTATTACATATAACAATACACTTATTACATATAACAATACACTTATTGCGTATAACAATACACTTATTATGTATTACAATACACTTATTACGTATAACAATACACTTATTACATATAACAATACACTTATTACATATAACAATACACTTATTGCGTATAACAATACACTTATTACGTATAACAATACACTTATTACGTATAACAATACACTTATTATACTTACTGCGTATAACAATACACTTACTGCGTATAACAATACACTTATTACGTATAACAATACACTTATTACGTATAACAATACACTTATTATACTTACTGCATATAACAATACACTTACTGCGTATAACAATACACTTACTACTTATAACAATACACTTATTACATATAACAATACACTTATTACGTATAACAATACACTTATTACGTATAACAAAACTCTTATTACATATAACAATACACTTATTACATATAACAAAACACTTATTACGTATAACAATACACTTATTGCGTATAACAATACACTTATTACGTATAATACTACACTTATTACATATAACAATAGACTTACTGCGTATAACAATACACTTATTACGTATAACAATACACTTACTGCGTATAACAATACACTTATTATGTATAACAATACACTTATTACATATAACAATACACTTACTGCGTATAACAATACACTTATTACGTATAACAATACACTTATTACATATAACAATACACTTACTGCGTATAACAATACACTTATTATGTATAACAATACACTTACTGCGTATAACAATACACTTATTACATATAACAATACACTTACTGCGTATAACAATACACTTATTACGTATAACAATACACTTAATACATATAACAATACACTTACTGCGTATAACAATACACATTGCGTATAACAATACACTTATTACGTATAACAATACACTTATTACATATAACAATACACTTACTGCATATAACAATACACTTATTATGTATAACAATACACTTATTACGTATAACAATACACTTACTGCGTATAACAATGCACTTATTACATATAACAATACACTTATTATGTATAACAAAACACTTACTGTGTATAACAATACACTTATTACGTATAACAATACACTTATTACATATAACAATACACTTATTATGTATAACAATACACTTATTACGTATAACAATACACTTATTACATATAACAATACACTTATTACATATAACAATACACTTATTGCGTATAACAATACACTTATTACGTATAACAATACACTTATTACATATAACAATACACTTATTACATATAACAATACACTTATTGCGTATAACAATACACTTATTATGTATTAC
>NC_069507.1:267542801-267612885 GCF_027579735.1 Bombina bombina | reverse complement strand
ACTGAAGGTCCTTTCGGACAGGACACTTGAAGCGGGGCAGGCCAGAAGTTCAATTGCAAATTGGGATAGCTCAGGCCACAGGTCAAGCCTAAACAGTTGTCAAGGGGTCCATCGCTCCTCAGAGTGTCGAGATCCACAGTTAATGCTAGGTAGTCTGCTACCTGTCGGTTGAGTCTTTCTCTGAGGCTGGATCCCGAAAGGCTCTGGCGATGCATAGGAGTTAAAAAGGTCGCATGTCCTCCATCAACAAGACATCAGGAAAGCATCCTGTCCTGTCCTGTCAATGATGGTTGCGCATCACTCATTTCTTCCAACTGATGTGTCAATAACTCCTGTGAAAGATCAAGTGAAGCGGTTGTGGTGCTAGTGTTGGTGGTGGCGACAGGCGGGCGAGTGGCACTGGTCACTTGAGAGGTGCCCAAAGCACAGCTGGACGTAGATGGTGCGTCAAGGTTAGGAGGACTAGGAGCGGAAGCTGTAGAAGATTGGGTGTCCTGTGTTAGCCATTCAACTAGGTCCTCCTCAGAACTTTTTGCGTCCCCCCTGGCACCCGGCGTCTGAACAATGTGCATATTTGTAGGGTCTAAAGGAATCACAGCACCACGACCACGACGGAACCTGCGGGGTGGCCTGCCTCTGCCTGTCATTTTTTTTTAAATGTACACTTACAATACTATTAAACAAATTATGAGTGGTGGCACTGGGCAAGTGGGCACAGTATACGCTGTGAGCCTGACAACAAAAAAAAGACTGATGTTTCAAAGTCAAAAATGTTTATTTTTTAAATATTAAAAGTACTGTGACAACAAATATGATTGGTGGCACTAGTTGGCAAGTGGGCCTGTCTGGCACACATGCTGGGAGGAAGGCAACTGCAAGTAGATTACACTAGCTGAGTCATGCTTCTTAGTCCAAAAAATTTTTTTTTTTAAAATTGACAATACTGTTAGAACAAATATGATTGGTGGCAATAGTTGGAAACGGCAAGTGGGCCTGGCACACACGCTGGCAGGCAACTGCAATTCAATGGCACTAGGAGACTGATGATTCACAGTCAAAAAAGTTATGATTTAAAATATTTTCTATACTGTTACAACAAATATGATTGGTGGCAGTAGTTGGCTAGTGGGCCTTGCACACACGCTGGCAGGCAGGAGGAAACTGCAATTCAATGGCACTAGAAGACTGATGATTCACAGTCTAAGAATTTTTTATTTTAAATATTTACAATACTGTTAGAACTAATATGATTGGTGTAACTAGTTGGCAAGTGGGCCTGGCACACACGCTGGCAGGCAGGCAACTGCAATTCAATGGCACTAGGAGACTGATGATTCACAGTCAAAAAAGTTATGATTTAAAATATTTTCAATACTGTTACAACAAATATGATTGGTGGCAGTAGTTGGCTAGTGGGCCTGGCACACACGCTGGCAGGCAGGAGGAAACTGCAATTCAATGGCACTAGAAGACTGATGATTCACAGTCTAAGAATTTTTTATTTTAAATATTTACAATACTGTTAGAACTAATATGATTGGTGTAACTAGTTGGCAAGTGGGCCTGGCACACACGCTGGCAGGCAGGCAACTGCAATTCAATGGCACTAGGAGACTGATGATTCACAGTCAAAAAAGTTATGATTTAAAATATTTTCAATACTGTTACAACAAATATGATTGGTGGCAGTAGTTGGCTAGTGGGCCTGGCACACATGCTGGCAGGCAGGAGGAAACTGCAATTCAATTGCACTAGCAGACTGATGATTCACAGTCTAAGAATTTTTATTTTAAATATTTACAATACTGTTAGAACTAATATGATTGGTGTAACTAGTTGGCAAGTGAGCCTGGCACACACGCTGGCAGGCAGGCAACTGAAATTCAATGGCACTAGGAGACTGAAGATTCACAGTCAAAAAAGTTATGATTTTAAATATTTTCAATACTGTTACAACAAATATGATTGGTGGCACTAGTTGGCTAGTGGGCCTGGCACACACGCTGGCAGGCAGTAAACTGCAATTCAATGGCACTAGCAGACTGATGAGTCACAGGCCAAAAATTATTTATTTTAAATATTTACAATACTGTTATAACAAATATGATTGGTGGCAATAGTTGGCAGCAAGTGGGCCTGGCACACACGCTGGCAAGCAGGCAACTGCAATTAGATTACACTAGCAGACTGATCTTTCACAGTCAAAAAATTATTATTTTTAATATTTAAACTACTGTTATAACAAATATGATTGGTGGCACTAGTTGGCAAGTGGGCCTGGCACACACGCTGGCAGGCAGGCAACTGCAATTCAATTGCACTAGCAGGCTGATGATTCACAGTCAAAAAAGATTTTATTTTAAATATGTACACTACTGTTATAACAAATATGATTTGTGGCAACTGATTCTAGGCAACTGCAATTAAATAACAATAGCAGACTGATGTAACAGTTTGTTTTTAAAAAAGTTACAAAAATGTTACAACAGATAGGAGTAATGGCACTCAGGATAGAACTAGGCACAGTATGTGCTGGCAGCCTGACACACAGGCTGGCATTAGTGGTGGCAGGCTGCCCTGTAAACTAAAATTAAATAACACTAGAAGACTGATGTAAAAGTTTTTTTTTTACAAAATTTAATATAATGTTACATCAGATAGGAGTCGTGGACTGGCACTGAGGATGGAAGTAGGCACAGTATATGCTGGCAGCCTGACACACAGGCTGGCACTAATAGCAGCCTGGCTGGCCTGGCAACTAAAATTAAATAACACTAGAAGAGGACTGATGTAAAAAAAATTTTTTTTTAAATTTACACTAATGTTGTTACACCAGATATAAGTGGTGGAAAAAAGAGCTATTAATCTGTGTCACACTATATGATGTGGGCCAGAAACACACAGGCCTGATGGAAAAATAAAGTAGATTACACTAGCAAAATGATTTAAACTTTTTTTTTTAACTTTAAAATAATGTAAAGCAGATATGAGTCGTGGCTGCTAGGGCAGCAATTAACCACAGTATGCTGAGTAAGCCAGAAATAAACACAGGCCTGATAGAAAATGAAATTAGATTACACTAGCAAAATGATTTAAACGTTTTTTTTGAAAATTATAAAATAATGTTAAGCAGATATGAGTCGTGGCTGCTAGGTAGGGCAGCAATTAACCACAGTATGCTTGCTGTGTAAGTCAGAAACACACAGGCCTGATAGAAAATGAAAGTAGATTACACTAGCAAAATGATTTAAAAGTTTTTTATTTTAATTTTAAAATAATGTTAAGCAGATATGAGTGGTGGCTGGCTGCTAGGTAGGGCAGCAATTAACCACAGTATGCTCTGTAAGTCAGAAACACACAGGTCTGATAGAAAATAAAATTAGATTACACTAGCAAAATGATTTAAAGTTTTTTTTTTTAAATTTACAAAAAATGTTAAGCACATATGAGTCGTGGCTGCTAGGTAGGGCAGCAATTAACCACAGTATGCTCTGTAAGTCAGAAACACACAGGCCACACACAGGCCTGATAGAAAATAAGATTACACTAGCAAAATGATTGAAATTTTTTTTTTTACTTTAAAATAATGTTAAGCAGATATGAGTGGTGGCTGGCTGCTGATAGGACAGCAATTAACAAGAGAAAAGGTGTGTGTATCAAACTGTTTATAAGACAGACTTGCCTACCTCTGGGGCTGCAAAAAATCTCACAAATTTGCAACCGGATATATGCTAGACAAAACAACGAAAGGGGTTAGAGGTGGCGCCTACGGCTAGCTGTCTAGAAATAAAATTAAAAGAATAAATATTGTGGTGAGGGGTGTAAATCAATGTGAAATATAGAGTGTATTGCAAATATTAAACAAACCACTAAAGGAGTGAATCAAATTATTGATTTATTAAGAAATATATATATAAAAAAACAATAGTACACATAAGTTGTATATTAATGTGATGGAAAGAATGAGATGAAACCCAACAGGCACTGCTTCAGTAAACTGGATTCGATGGTTTAAAAGGGTGTATTAATAAACAGGTTGGGAATCTGATACAAAAGAAATAATATATTTCGGTTAAAAATATATATCATTAGACACAATGTGGCTCAAAAAATAAAACTAAAAAAATCCAAAAATAGCATAAAAAGAAAAAGAAAAAATCTTCAGAAAAAATGTATAGAAAAAACGATACTTCCGATTAAAAATTGCTGCAGCAAAAAAGAAAAAAATGATAAAAGCTAACACTTGAATTTTGTCTAAAATAAACTTCTATTTAGGCCGTACATTCAAATAGTATTAAAAAAGTGTATATCTGAAAATGTCTCTGGAGTCTCTAAGTTCCCACGTAGGTCTTTGATTCTTCGAAATAATACCAGATACTTTGTAACGTCTCTTAAAGTGTTAGTAAAAGTCTGTATTGTTGCAATTACTAAAATGTGGCCATAAAGACTTATAATCCCACGATCTTAGAGTTGGTATGTGTCAACCTTAATGTTTATATTTGTAATAAGGTATATATGGATCTTCTTTTAAAAAATTATAACATTGTTACAAATTCCTGCTAGAGTATAATTCCTTTTTAAAAACAAATCAGCCGATGATATTTTGAAAGCGCTCACTTGCGGCTTTAATTGTAATATCTGCTGAAACTCTTTACATATATTCTCAGATGGGGCAATGATTCTTTTCTTTTATCCTTAAGTGTGTTATATTGTCTTCATAGACACAAGAAACAAAGAAATATCTTACCCAATCTTGCTTCGTTGAGATGGTTCTATTTGAGGCAACGCCGAATATTGTTTGTAGTGGCGTTTTCTCTGGACCGGAAGTGGTTGTATTTCGGAGGATCCGATCCTCTAATACCTTCCTTCGGATATGTTAAGAGGTGTAAAATCCCTTTTGTTGATGTGTAGAAAAGCTCCTATCGTCCGGTAAGTCAAAGGATTTCAATTGCAGACGGACGGTCTTGGGAGCGTAAGATAGCTGTAACTGGCCAGTTATTTGTAGAGTAAATGCTGGAGCTGGTTATCTTCTACGCGTTTCGGCTTCTAGGACACAAGCCTTTATCAAGTATACCAGATCCGGCTTCTCCCAAATATTTAAAGGGTTTCCTGTTAACCCTTAATTGGCTAGAACAAATATTTATGCCAATTACCTTATAGTTTTGATAGATCCTCAATGAGAATGAAATAATATCTTTGATATCGCTGTAGATATTCTTCGATCCAGTGTATATTTTACCATCATATATACCTTAGAATATATTTGTAACAATTTATTTTCTGCATTTTGATTTATAAGATTAATATACATAAGAAAAAAATATTTTTTGGGAAAGTTGAATTTTTTCGATAAAAAGAGAAAAGTGTTTTTCATAAAATCAATCTCTTTCTGTAAATCTTAAACATGGATTTGTAAAATGGAAGTTATGAAAAATGAAATATGAACAATGAAAAATACTGCATAATGAAAAATTATAAAAATTATTTTATAAAAAAAATATAAAAATAAAAAATAAAAAATGAAAAATAAAAAATGAAAGATGAAAATTATGAAAAAAATATGAAAAAATATATGAAAAAATATATGTATATATAAATCTTGATGAGCCTGTGTCTAAGGATATTGAGCCACTTTGTGTCCAATGGTGCTGATTATTTGTTTATCAGCATATAGCACTCTTCTCTATATTCAGTTTCTAACAAGCTTACCAGTGATGTGAGAGAGTGTTTGAACAAATAATATGAACTTATATGTGTTGAAAAATACCCTTTTTTTTTTAACTATAGTCTACATAATGAATAAAAATTCTAATATATAGGAATAATGTATATGGTAAATAGAATATATGGGAATTTTAATGTATCAAAATTCCGTTTATGGAGGTGACCTTCTATTTTTTTATATCTGCGATACACATGATGAAATTGAAATTCTGGTCATCTGTGGGAAATTATAAAAGAAAATTTAAATCTAATTCATTGTTAAGGCCGTTGGGATGCAATGTCCCGAAGTTGTAAATGAATTCTGCTTCTTGTTTCTGAAGTTTTTTCCCAATATTTCCTCTTCTCCCATCTGGTAATATTTTCCTAATACCCCAGAACTTAAAATCCTCTAGTCTGCCTTGATGTATTTCTTTGAAGTGTTTATAAAGGATAGTGTCATCTTTCTGATGTTCAATTGCCAGTATATGCTCTCTTATGCGGTCTTTGAGTTTCCTACTCGTTTGACCAAAATATTTTAAATTGCACTGGCATTGGATAAGATATATAACATTAATATCTGTACATCTAATGATGTCAGAAATTTTGGTCTCTCTCCCTGTTTTATCAGATTTAATGTTTTTTAATTTAGTGCTGTATCTGCAAGATTTGCAACTGTGACAGGGGTAGAAGCCTTCAATTTTTTCTCCCTTTTGATCTAATATCCCTCTATGAAACATTCTCTTATTTCTGGTACTTTTAATTTCGCTAGGAGCTAATATAGATTTCAGATTTTTTGATTTCTTATAAATGAATTTTGGCTGTTTGTGTAGAGTTTGACCAAAATAGGATCTTTTAATAGAAGATGCCAGTGTTTTTTAATTATATTTTGAAAGAGTTTATATTGTGTGGAATATGTTGTAATAATTGGAATTCCCATATCAAACTTTTTATCATTATCTTTGTTCTTTTTTGATAATAGATCTTCTCTATTTATGCTTTTTACATTTTCTGCAATCAATTCAATTCTTTTCCTATCGTAACCTTTTTGTTCAAATCTCTCTATTAGGGTTTTTGATTGTTTCTCATAATCTTGTATATCAGTACTGTTTTTTCTTAGACGTAACAATTGGCCTTTGGGGATGTTTTTTTTCCAATTAGTATGATGACAACTTTTTGAATCAATATAATTATTGGAGTCTACTTTTTTGAAAAAAGTACGTGTCCTCATTTCATCATTAATTACTTCTATTTCAACGTCTAAGAAATTAATTTTTAATGTACTAAACTCATGTGTAAATGAGAGTCCATAAGTATTTGTGTTAAGATCTTCAATGAATAAGTTTAAGAGTTCAAGGTCACCCTTCCAGATGAAAAACATATCGTCGATAAAGCGTCTGTAGAGCACAAGGTTCGCACCCCATGGTGAATATTGAAGATGATTTTGTTCAAATATTCCCATGAATAAGTTGGCATAACTGGGTGCGAACCTTGTGCCCATCGCCGGTCCCTTTTATTTGAAGGGTAATAAGTGTCCTCAAATTTAAATATATTATTAGTAAGGATGATTTCATTACATTCTATTAGAAACTTACCCTGTGTATCTGTCATATTTTTCATCTCTATCAGATATGTTTTGACCGCCTGTGTTCCTAACATATGATCGATGTTAGTGTACAAGGAACTAACATCGCAAGTTACCAGTATATGGTCTTTTTCCCATTTATGATGTTTAATAATATTTAAAAAATGTGTCGAGTCAGAAAGGTATGAGGGAAGGTCTTTAACATAATTCTGTAGAAAGATATCTATAATTGGGACAAGTTTGAAGTTATGGATTCAATTCCAGATATGATTGGACGGCCTGGTGGTTTGTTGGGGTTTTATGTATTTTGGGTAGAAAATAAAGAATTGGAGTTCTAAAGTCTGGTAACAAAAAGGTATTTAAATTCTGTTTCAGTGAGTAAATTGGCCTCTTTAGCCTTTCCCAAGTAGATTAGTCAATTCTTCCTGATATTTGTTTATTTTTTATTTTTTGAGCCACATTGTGGTCTAATGATATATAATTTTTAACCGAAATATATTATTTCTTTGTATCATGATTCCCAACCTGTTATTAATACACCCTTTAAACCATCGAATCCAGTTTACTGAAGCAGTACCTGTTGGGTTTCATCTCATTCTTTCCATCACATTAATATACAACTTATGTGTATATTGTTTTTTTATATATTATTTCTTAATAAATCAATAATTTGATTCACTCCTTTAGTGGTTTGTTTAATATTTGCAATACAACTCTATATTTCACATTGATTTACACCCTCACCACAATATTTATTCTTTTAATTTTATTTCAGGGACAGCAATTAACCACAGGTATGCTGGAGTAAGCCAGAAACACACAGGCCTGATAGAAAATGAAATTAGATTACACTAGCAAAATGATTAAAAGTTTTTTTTTAACTTTAAAATAATTTAAGCAGATATAGTGGTGGCTGGCTGCTGAGTAGGACAGCAATTAACCACTGTATGCTGAGCAAGCCAGAAACACACAGGCCTGATAGAAAATGAAATTAGATTTACACTAGCTAAATGATTTAAACGTTTTGTTTGAAAAATGTAAAATAATGTTAAGCAGATATGGAGTCGTGGCTGTTAGGTAGGACAGCAATTAACCACAGTATGCTGAGTAAGCCAGAAACACACAGGCCCTGATAGAAAATGAAATTAGATTACACTAGCAAAATAATTTAAAAGTTTTTATTTTAAATTTAAAATAATGTTAAGCAGATATGAGTGGTGGCTGGCTGCTAGGTAGGGCAGCAATTAACCACAGTATGCTCTCTGTAAGTCAGAAACACACAGGGCCTGATAGAAAATAAAATTAGATTACACTAGCAAATTATTTAAAGGTTTTTTTTTTATTTAAAAAATGTTAAGCACTATGAGGTCGTGGGCTGCTAGGCCTAGGAAGGGCAGCAATTAACCACAGTATGCTCTGTAAGTCAGAAACACACAGGCCTGATAGAAAATAAAAATTGGATTACACTAGCAAAATGATTTAGGTAGGGCAGCAATTAACCACCTAGTATGCTCTTGTAAGTCAGAAACACACAGGCCTGATAGAAAATGAAATTAGATTACACTAGCAAAATGATTTTAAAAGTTTTTATTTTTAATTTAAAATAATAGTTAGCAGATATGAGTGGTGGCTGGCTGCTAGGTAGGGCAGCAATTAACCACAGTATGCTCTGTAAGTCAGAAACACACAGGCCTGATAGAAAATAAAATTAGATTACACTAGCAAATTGATTTAAAATTTTTTTTTTTAAATTTACAAAAAATTTTAAGCACATATGAGTCGTGGCTGCTAGGTAGGGCAGCAATTATCCAACAGTATGCTCTGTAAGTCAGAAACACACAGGCCACACACACAGGCCTGATAGAAAATAAGATTACACTAGCAAAATGATTGAAAAATTGTTTTTTTACTTTAAAATAATGTAAGCAGATATGAGTGGTGGCTGGCTGCTGATAGGACAGCAATTAACCACAGTATGCTGAGTAAGCCAGAAACACACAGGCCTGATAGAAAATGAAATTAGATTACACTAGCAAAATGATTTAAAAGTTTTTTTTTTAACTTTAAAATAATGTTAAGCAGATATGAGTGGTGGCTGGCTGCTGATAGGACAGCAATTAACACACAGTATGCTGAGCAAGCCAGAAACACACAGGCCTGATAGAAAATGAAATTAGATTACACTAGCTAAATGATTTAAACGTTTTGTTTGAAAAATGTAAAATAATGTTAAGCAGATATGAGTCGTGGCTGTTAGGTAGGACAGCAATTAACCACAGTATGCTGAGTAAGCCAGAAACACACAGGCCTGATAGAAAATGAAATTAGATTACACTAGCAAAATAATTTAAAAGTTTTTATTTTAAATTTAAAATAATGTTAAGCAGATATGAGTGGTGGCTGGCTGCTAGGTAGGGCAGCAATTAACCACAGTATGCTCTGTAAGTCAGAACACACAGGCCTGATAGAAAATAAAATTAGATTACACTAGCAAAATGATTTAAAGGTTTTTTTTTTTTATTATAAAAAATGTTAAGCACATATGAGTCGTGCTGCTAGCCTAGGTAGGGCAGCAATTAATCACAGTATGCTCTGTAAGTCAGAAACACACAGGCCTGATAGAAAATAAAATTAGATTACACTAGCAAAATTATTTAAAGGTTTTTTTTTTTTTTATTAAAAAAATGTTAAGCACATATGAGTCGTGGCTGCTAGCCTAGGAAGGGCAGCAATTACCACAGTATGCTCTGTAAGTCAGAAACACACAGGCCTGATAGAAAATAAAATTGGATTACACTAGCAAAATGATTTAGTAGGGCAGCAATTAACCACAGTATGCTCTGTAGTCAGTAAACACACAGGCCTGATAGAAAATGAAATTAGATTACACTAGCAAAAATGATTTAAAAGTTTTTTTTTTAATTTAAAATAATGTTAAGCAGATATGAGTGTTGGCTGGCACAGAGCAAATGAACCACAGTATAATGCTGTGTGAGCCTGAGAGACACAGGCCTGATAGAAAATGAAAATAAATTACACTAGCAAATAATTTCAAATTTTTGTTGGTTAAATTTAAACTAATGTTAAGCAGATATCAGTGGCTTTTTGGGGTGCTGTCCTAGCAGCAGAGATGAGATGAGTCCTTCAGGACTGTAGTGGACACTAAATACACTAGCCTAGCTATCCATTTCCCTATTATGTCAGCAGCAGCAGCACTAAAGCTCCTCTCACTAAGAAAGCAAGATCGCAATGAGTCTAAAATGGCTGCTGCCAAGGAGCTGGGAGGGTCTGTGAGGGAGTGTCTGCTGCTGATTGGCTCAAATGTGTCAGAAGGCTGTGACATACAGGGTCAAACTTTCCTCAATGATGACACATAGGGGGCGGATCGAACATCGCATATGTTCGCACCGCAGCGGCGAACGGGAACAAGCTATGTTCGCAGGGAACCGTTCACGGGGCGAACAGTTCGGGACATCACTATTAGGGAGGTGGGTTTGGGAGAGGGTATGCTTTGCAGAATTCAGAGCCTTTATCACGCACCATCAGCAAAGGTTAGAGTGAATAATATGATGTCCGATCCCTTCATTATACATAACGGCACAAGGCAGGGTTGCCCGCTTTCCCCTATACTATTCATAATCAGCAGGGAAGTTTTGGCGCAGAAAATAAGAAGTAATCCGCTGGTTTCCGGCATTAAAATAGGCCCTTTAGATTGTAAACTCTCGCTATATGTGGATGATGTCCTGTTCACTCTATCATCACCCCAGACGTCTGTCCCAGAAGTCCTGAAAGTACTTAAACAATTCAGCGACTTTTCTAACTTCAGGATTAATGAACAGAAATCAGAAATTTTAAATATCTCCCTCCCACCTCAAGAATCTCAGACCCTTTTACAGTCCTGCACTCTCAAACACCAGCCAAAAGCAATAAAATACTTGGGGATGTATCTCACTCCAAACACGATATCCCTCCTAGATCTTAATTTTAATCGTTTACTTACCACAATATCGACAGATTTAAAGACATGGAAGGACCGTCCTTTTTCATGGTGGGGTAGACTCCAAATTTTGAAAATAAATGTACTCCCTAGACTGTTATATGCGATACAAGCTGTCCCAATCACCCTACCGCAGAGCCTTCTCACTCAGATACAACACACTCTAGATTCCTTCGTTTGGGGTAACATAAAATCTAGAGTTAAGAAGTCAACTATGTACAGGTCAGCCAGAGAGGGAGGTTTTGGACTGCCTAAGATAGAAACATATTACCAGGCTACGTGCTTACAGAAAAACATAGAATGGCACAGAAATGGGGATTCTAAGGCTTGGATTCCAATAGATTCTCATATACTTCACTCCCCCTCTCCGGGAGCTTTGTGTTGGATTGCAGGGCAGAATCGGCCTCCATGGTAGAAAGCATATCCGTTTCTACACCATGTGTTTGAATTATGGGATATTTTGATAAAGAGATCCCCAGGAATATCGACACTTAGATCACCCATGTCCCCCATTTCCCCGAATTCTGAGCTACTAGGAGGGGTGACGTTTGACAGGAATAATCTGAATAATTGGGAGATGGGTTATGCGGTCCCCATATTCAATTTGATCAGTGACGGTAAACTCAAAAACAGAACAGATCTTACAGACATCCTAGGTGGAGTTTTTGTTAAGTGGCTAAAATATAAACAGGTTGGGGACTTCCAGGAGGCGGAGCTATAGAGCGGCTCGCATAGACAGAGAGCTCTGGGCAAGCAGCGGCCTTAAACCTTAAAAACCGTTCAAAAAGCTCAAACGCATAAGCCTTACATGACCCTACAGTCCTTCTACATCGGACAGGTCAGTGTCGGCCAAAGAAGCGTGAGGGGGAATTCCACCGCCCCGGCACCCAGATAGTCAGTACACAGAGTGGCGCGAAAGCGCAGATATCATCTCACCGGTAAGGTGCAAGGAAGCAGCAGAGAATTGAAGCGGCAAAACCGGAGGGGAGTAAAAGGGTACAGGAGTTAGTGAAGGAACCGCCAAGTACCCAAAGTAACAGTGAGTAACAGAGAGATCATACCTCTCACAGACACAGACCCACGTGGCAGGGGGAAACAATTCATAGCGGTGCATACGGAGCTGCAATTAAGCATCAAACAGACACAAAACGAGCACGCTACAGATAATACATATATGATCCGGAAGGGTCATTTGTTGGAGGGGCCACCACAAGGCCCATAAACATTGGTACAAAGACCCTTGAGGGAAAGGGCCCCATAAGTCACGTAGTGCACGGATTTTACAGGCCCTCACATAATCACCACGTGGGGGGAAAAAGACATAACCAGTAAACTGGGACTAAAAGCTATAAACCCTCAACACCAGAACAGTATTGCAAAGGGGGAAAACCAATTCACATTCAACAGTGAGGATGCAATATGAGGAGTGATACCCCATGACCTGGCTCTCCCCCCCATAACCCAATACACCCTCGCCTAGTTAACAGAAGGGACATTTCCAGCAGGGTGAAGACCAAAAACCTGTTGGGGGACTAGCACTGTCTATCAGGATTTCAGATAACCCCATAGGGCCAGAACTCCAGCCAATACATAAAAGGTGCAGCTGAACAAAGGGGCACACACACTTCCCTGGGACTCATCACTAACCTGACTTCTGACATCTTAAAAAAAAAAAAGAGAGCTCAACCCCCAATCAACTGTATGCACAAATATTATCATAGCTACAAAAAAAAAAACAGAAACAATGGCTTCTAAGAACAAGAATGCAGAACGCAGAACAAGACATCTGGCGGAGATACATGCAGATTCCAACAATGAGGATACAATACAAGACTCTCAGTTAAAAGATACCCACCCCATAGTCTCTCAGCTGTCAGCGTTGTTCCTCCCAAAGATTGAACAACTCCAAAATGGGATGGACTCTCTTTCATCTGAGTTTAAACACTTCTCAACAAGACTGACACAAGTCGAACAAAGAATCTCAGATACGGAGATTAGACAACGTGATACCAACACGAACGTCACACAACTACAGAGACAAAATTCCCTACTACTAGCAAGAGTAGATGACCTGGAAAACAGGTCGCGGAGGAACAACCTGAGAGTTGTGGGGTTGCCAGAGTCAGTCCCAGGCACTAAATTGATACGCTTCGCAGAAGTTACCTTACCACAAATACTAAAACTCACAGAAGCCGACATTCCATGTACAGCAGAAAGGGCTCATAGAGTCGGTAGGACGAGAGAAATGGACAATAGAGATACACCACCCAGGGTGGACTCAGTTCAAGACCTCCCCTGGGACTCAGCTACAACACTAAGAAAAGGCGTACAAGTAGGCCATAGACATATCTAAACACCTGTGAACACAGTAAGGGTAAGTGCATACTTGAACAAAACATACACTACACAAAACTGCATAGTAGGCACACAAAAATCACAGGAAAATGTCACTAGATCAGATTAAGATAGTAGCATGGAACGTGGGTGGTGTCACGTCACCCATAAAGAGAAAGGCAATTCTTAAATATCTTAAAAAACAAAGAGCTGACATTGCAGTACTGGAGGAGACACATCTATCACAAGAGGAACACAGGAAACTCCAACAAGATTGGGTTGGAGAAGTCAACTTCACACCATATGAAGCTAAAAGAGCAAGGGGGGTAGCCATTCTCTTCAGGAAACAGTTGCCATACAAGATAACTCACAGGGAGATAGACAAGGAGGGTAGATACATCATTTTAAATATAGAAGTGGAACAAACAGCATTCACTCTCTGTGGACTATATGGTCCCTTACACAAGAAGGCTGAGTTCTGGCAGGCAATACAAGGGAAACTATTAACGTACACAGGGACACAGCTAGTGGTAGTGGGAGACTTCAATATAGCACCTCAGGTACCGGCGGACAGATTTCCCAACCCAGACAATCCAGGGATTACAAACCACCCAGCCGCATACTGCAAAAAAGAAACCAGGATACTGAATAAATTTAAAAGGGCGTTGAATTTGACAGACATTTGGAGGGTGAGACATCCAGACAGTAGAGACTTTACATGCATATCCCCATCCAAACAGACATTATCAAGGATAGACTTCTTCCTTATATCATCTACCCTGAGCACACAGATTTTAGACACTAAAATTGACACGGTCACACTGTCAGACCATGCACCAATCTCACTGATTATGATGGTGGGCCCTAGACGACCCAAAAGGGAAGGATGGAAATTCCCATACTACTTGTACAGGGATGCTAATCTCCTAAACCACCTTAAGGGGGAATGGTTACACTATGCAGAAGCCAACAAAGCACACATGTCAACACCGGCCTTATTTTGGGACACAGCAAAGGCGGTTCTAAGAGGAGTTATCATGACATATGCATCAGGGGTTAACAAGAAATACAAACAAAGAGAAGACATATTACTAAGACAAGTCACAAACGCATATAATAAATACCTTAGAGCCCCTAACGCAGAGAACAGGCAAAAGTATACCGGAGTCAAACTACAGAGGGACACATTCTTACTACAAAACGCTAAAGGAACCATTAGTAGAGCCAGAGCACGTTTTTATAGATACGGTAACAGGATAAGCAGTACATTAGCTAATATCACTAGGTTAGTAAGAAAACCCAATGTAATACAGACACTGAAGATTCAGGGTAGGTCCTTAACCACAGAAGCTGAAAAACAGCAAGCATTCTGCGAATACTATTCAGAATTATATACACCACATCCAGTTGACAGAGGACACAGGGAACAGTTTTGGAAGGGAATTAAATTACCCCAAATCACGGAGGAGAACCTCCAACTCTTAAATGCACCCATCTCAGTACAGGAAATACATAAGACAATAGGGCACCTCCCCCTAAATAAGACGGCAGGGCCAGATGGCTTGCCCAACGAATTTTACAAATTGATGAGAGAAGAGGTATCAAATACCCTGGCCAAACTATTTGATAAGATACCAGGAGGGGAAGAACTGAGCGAACGTTTCACGGAAGCACATATCTGTATCCTTCCGAAACCAGGAAGAGACCCAACAGCTAGAGAATCATATAGACCCATATCACTATTAAATAGCGACTATAAAATCTTTACCAAAATTCTGGCCAATAGACTAGCGACCATAATGCCATCCCTGATCCACAGTGACCAAACAGGGTTCGTCAAAGGTAGATCCTCAGTTCTCAATATCAGGAAAGTGCAATTAGTATTACAACACTACTGGAACAACAGGGAAGGGGGAAAAGTAGACACTCCAACACAAAGAGCGTGCATGCTGGCGATCGACGCGGAGAAGGCTTTTGACAAGGTATTGTGGGAGCATTTATTCTACACGTTGACCAGATATGGAATCCGGGGTTCCTTCTTCGGGTCGGTCGCCAGCATCTACAGGTCAGCCCAGGCCGCGGTGATTGTCAATGGAACGCTCTCTCCAAGATTCCGACTGGGGAGGGGAACGAGGCAGGGTTGCCCCCTGTCCCCTCTCCTTTTTGACCTGGCCATGGAACCACTGGCATACAGAATCAGGACTGAAACACAAGGACTGAGGGTGGGGCGGGCGACTTTACCACCTATCCTTATACGCAGACGATATGGTGTTATTCATATCAGACCCAGAAAGAGAAACACCACGATTGATGTCTATTATTGAGGAATTTAGCAAAATCTCGGGGTACCAAATTAATAAAGATAAGAGCGAAATCCTGTGGCTATCCCCATTGGGTCATAAAGAAAACCTAGGATTCAAATTTAAAATACTAGAGGATACTATTAAATATTTGGGGATAAGCTTATCAAAAGACCCCTCCAGATGGTATGCCCTTAACCACAAACCAATTATTAGCAAAATCATAGAAGATCTCAGAAATTGGAAAGCATTACCAGTATCAGTGTCGGGCAGAATATGCTTGATAAAAATGATCTTGTTTCCTAGGTTAATGTACACTTTCCAAATGATTCCCATGTTGTTGCACAAGAAAGATCTGAAGTATTTAAACACACAACTTGCAAACTTCATATGGTCGGGGAAAAAACACAGGATTAGCTTGGAGAAGCTGATGTGCTCGGTCCACGCTGGGGGCTTTGGACTGCCGAACTTGGAACTATATAACTGGGCCACGTCCAGCAAATACGTTCTGGACTGGCTAAGCAACACAAATCACTTCACACATAAAGAAATAGAGAGCAGTTTGGTTCAGCCATGGGCTTTAGCAATGTTACCACATATGGAGCTTCACAAAATACGTAAATTGACCAAGGACTCTCCACTCTTTGGGGAATCAATCAGGGCCTGGGCAAAAATGTGTAGGTGGATGGGGGTATCACATACATACACAAAATTCATACCCATGGGAGGGAACCCGGACTTCCCAGCAGGACTGACTACGAAACCATTTCAACAATGGAAAGATAAGGGCTTACACTCAGTTAAACAGTTGGTGTCAGAATCTACTGGGCTAATCCACACTTTCCAAGACTTACAGAAAGATTTTTCACTACCTAGACAACACCACTTTGCATACTTGCAAATCAAACACTACGTAACACAATTGCAGAAACACATAAACTTTACAGACCATACTGACCCGATATCAAAACTGGTTTCTGTGACATCTCAGGGCGGTCACTCGGTCTCCCCCATATACAAAATGCTGATAGACATACCAAACCAAAAAAACAGGACAAGCCTGAGCAATAAATGGTCGGATATACTGCAGACTCAGATTTCAGAGGAACAAATCACAAAAAGTGTGGAGAACGTCAGGAAAGCCACCATAGGAGCTGACGTAAGGGAAATGCACACAAAAATGATTCATAGGGCACATATCACTCCTAGGATATATAGTAAGTGGGTGAAGGAAGCAGACAATGTTTGTGTCAAGTGTAGGCAGCCCGACCCTGAATATGTACATTTACTTGAGACATGCCCGAGATTGACAAAATTTTGGGCTATGACGGAAAGATGGATGAACAAGACATGCTCTACCCAGATCAAACTGGATGGGAAGGCCATAATACTTCTAGATATCCCAGGTAACCTAGGCACACAGAAACGACTTATATATAACATAGTCCTCACAGCGAGGAGACTGATTCTCAGGGAGTGGAGGAAAAGAGACCCACCAACACTAGGGCAGCTCAAAAGTTTACTGCTGCAACAGATGACAATAGAACAGTTTGATACTATGGGAGATGTAAAGGAAAGGGTCAAAGTTTTTATGAGGAAATGGGAAAAGTTGATCTTACAACAGCCAGTCCAGATACAAAAACAGATAATACACCCATTCCGTAATTCAGAATACATTTTAACAGCACAACTGAGAGGGGAATGGAAAATACTGTAACGCTCACAACCAGGGAATGTGAGTCCCAGGGGATGGAGGAGTCCACCGCTGCGCATCAAAGGGGGAGGCATTCAAATGCAGAGCATTACCAGGATATGAAGGCTAACTGGTAAGAATCCTTAACAGCTTGAAAGAACTTAAAAGCTGTAGATATAGGAACTGTGAGGGTAACTACAAAGGTGAGATGAATGAGATTAAAATTAAGGGAGGGAGGGTGAGGAAAAGGAAAAGGGGGGGACAGTTTGACTGCAAAAAAAAAATTTAATACAAATTTTGCTTTTGGAAGTATATCATGTTTATCAAGTTTATTGTAACCACCTGGCAAAAGTCTGTAAATTATGTTGAACTGTCACCCAATAAAAAAGAATATTTAAAAAAAAAAATATAACCAGGTTCACCACTTCCTCCACACCCACCCACTTAAACAGTCACTCGCAAGAAATCTAACACCCTTTGAACAAACATGCACAATGAAAACTCCAGCACATCACACCTTATCATGGGCTAGGGGACTCCTAGTCAATGCACAAAACTTGAAACTCCCTGACTATACATAATGTTGGCATGGGGAATTGAATAGGACTCTCACAGAGGCAGAGTGGGAAAGTATTTTTAATAACACAAGGAAATCTTCCTCTTTATCTAGATTCTTAGAGACAAATTACAAACTCTTGACTAGGTGGTACCTGACACCTACCAGACTTAAATGCATCTTTCCTGCCTCATCTGACCTTTGTTGGAGGGGTTGTGGGGAGAGGGGGACAATGACACACATCTGGTGGGCTTGTCCTAAATTGTCATCTTTTTGGAAGGCATTCAGAACATCATACAAGTTATGATGGGGTGGGGGACACACATATCAATTAGACCTGACAACGGCCTTACTAAACCTGTTACCTAAATGTAAGTGTAAATTAAGATTACGACTAATCCAGCTGGCGTTGAACTCTGCTAGATCCTTAGTCACTAGGCTCTGGAAGTCACAGATTTGCCCGACCTTGAGAGACTGGCACACTCACATGACGGACACCTTAAGACTGGAGGAATACGGTTTCTTTAAAACGAATAGGTTAGGATTCTTCCATGACTTAAAATTTATCTGGGATGAAATTCAAAATGATCTAAAGATAGAAGGGGGGAGCCTCACACAAGTTGCAGGAGTGACCTAGGAGAAATAACAAGTTTAGTAAAACCTTAAAGTGGTTTGGATGATACAATCTCACCTCTGCCTGATATACTAATAATGACCCCTCAGACTAGTAATTCCCTCAAATGTTAATAGATAAATATAATGACGAGGGATATAATTGGATGTGAAGAAATGTATATAATGTGCTTTTAAATTAAGAATTTTCGGCAAAGTTTTGTTGTTGTTTGAGTTACAATGTTTTGTATCTTGGTGACATTGTAAGTCACCATGTACTTGAATTTGTTCTTACATGGAGTGGAGCCATTGTCTTCAAATGGACTTATCACGGACAGTCTAGTTTTATTTTGTCAAGAATTATCACATTCCATCATGTGGGATTGCTTTTTCCTTTCTTTTGGAGATTAATGGTTTCTCCCTCTTTCATTTGTTTAAATTTTTGTAACAGTAATGACATCTTATTGTAATACGCTATTAAATAATGATAATAAAAATGAATAAATACATAAAAAAGCAATGTATCTCTATTGCCAACTAGAGATTTTCTCTCTCTCTCTCTCTCTCTCTCTCTCTATATATATATATATATATATATATATATATATATATATATATATATATATATCTCCCATGATTAGGAAATCCTTAATTCTATTTCCCTGAAACAACAACTCTTAATACTGGATTCAAATATACAGATTTGGCCTTAAATATATAAAATATAATACATGATGATAGAATATAATGATAATTAGAGTATAGGAAATATACTAATGGAATTAGTACCTTGAATTGAGACCATTAGGTACCCTGGTGTCAAGCGTAAAAATCCAAAAGATTTCCCTTTTGGATAAAAGTTGGTCAATGTCTCCCCCTCTTTTGGGAAGTATAGTTTTTTCAATTGCACACCATTTAAAGGAATTCAAATTTCCATGATTCGTAACAAAATGTTGGACCAAAGGAGTAGTAGCTTTGCCAACATTAAATGTGGACAAGTGTTCCCTTATTCTAGATCTCATGTCTCTTGACGTGAGACCTACATACTGTAAGTTACAAAGGGAGCAAGTGATCACATAAATCGCATAGTTGGTGGTACAGTTGAGGCATGACTTAATGTTAAAGTGTTTACCATTAGCTGTAGATATAAATTATTTGGTCATCTGTGCATATTCACAAGGCCTGCACCTGCTACTACCACACTTATACATTCCGAAATGCCTCAATCAAGAGCTGTTATTACTTGGCAAGCTTTTTAGCTGTGTTGGTGCCAATATGCTCCCTAAAGTCCTGGATTTTTTGTAGGAGCATTTGATGCCTTCATCCACTGCCTTGACCAGACGATCATCTGCAGCCAAGATTGAAAAGTGTTTCCTCACTATTTTGCAGATCTGTTGATACTGTGTGCTAAAACTCTGTTACCAATTAAAAAACATTAAAGCTATCTTTTTGTCTCATTTGCTTCTCATTTAAAATATGTTCTTTAGGGGTTGAATCCACTGCTAATCTTGCCCTGGATATGTTGTAACTGGGATACTTTCTTTCTTTGAGTTTGTTGGTAAATTGTCCTTTGGCCACTGCAAATCTAGTTTGCTTGGAATGGCAACTATTACTGTGTAACAGTGTATTTCCTGATATGGGTTTGTGGTACACCTTAGTAGATACCTGCTCAGTGCTCACCATTGACCCCCTCATGGTTAGATCCAAAAAATAATTTCATTGGTGTTCATATCAAATGTGAACCTCAAGTTCATATCATTGTTGTTCAGATATGTGACAAAATCCTGTATGTCATTGTGATCTCCTGTTCAAATGATCAGGAGATCATCAATGTACCTCATATATAGTCTGATTCGATTCCTAAATGGATTGTCTTCTCCAAAGACGCGACACAGCTCCCACCATCTCTGTGCTTTGGGTGAGTCTGTATGACCTGGGTAAGGTCTCTTTGCCATTTGTGTGCTTTGGATAGGGTCTGTATGTCCTGGGTGAGGTCTCTGTGCCATTGGTGTATTTTTGGTATGGTCTGTATGTCCTGGTTAAGGTCTCTATACCATCTGTGTGCTTTGGGTAGGGTCTGTATGTCATGGGTGAGGTCTCTGTGCCATTGGTGTACTATAGGTAGTGTCTGTATGTCCTGGTTGAGTTCTCTGTGCCATTGTTGTGCTTAGGGCAGGGACTGTATATCCTGGTTGAGGTTTTTGTGCTATCGGTGTGCTGTGGGTAGAGTCTGTGTATCCTGGGTAAGGTCTCTGTGCAATCTGTGTGCTTTGGGTAGGGTCTGTATGTCCTGGGTAAGTTATCTGTGCCATCTGTGTGCTTTAGGTAGGGTTTGTATGTACATGTGAGGTCTCTGTGTGCTTTAGGTAGGGTCTCTATATCCCGGGTGAGGTCTCTGTGCCATCTGTGTGCTTTGGGTAGGCTATAAATGTTCTGGGTGAGGTATCTATGCATCTGTATTCTTTGGGTAGGGTCTGTATGTCCTGGGTGAGGTCTCTGTGCCATGTGTGCTTTAGGTAGAGACTGTATGTCCTGGGTAAGGTCTCTGTGCCATCTGTGTGTTTTGGGTAGGGTCTGTATGTCCTGGGTAAGGTCTTTGTGCCATCTGTGTGCTTTGGTTAGGGTCTGTATGTCCTGGGTGTGGTCTCTGTGCAATCTGAGTGTTTTGGGTAGGGTCTGTATGTCCTGGGTGAGGTTTATGTGCCATCTGTGTGCTTTGGGTAGAGTCTGTATGACCTGGGTTAGGTCTTTGTGCCATCTGTGTGCTTTGGATATGGTCTGTATGTCATTGGTGAGGTCTCTGTGCCATTGGTGTGTTTTTGGTATAGTCTGTATGTCCTGGTTAAGGTCTCTATGCCATCTGTGTGCTTTGGGTAGGGTCTGTATGTCCTGGGTGTGGTCTCTGTACCATCTGAGTGATTTGGGTAGGGTCTGTATGTCCTGGTTGAGATTTCTGTGCCATCTGTGTGCTTTGGGTAGAATCTGTATGACCTGGGTAAGGTCTCTGTGCCATCTGTGTGCTTTGGATATGGTCTGTATGTCCTGGGTGAGGTGTCTCTATGCCATTGGTGTGTTTTTGGTATGGTCTGTATGTCCTGGTTAAGGTCTCTATGCCATCTGTGTGCTTTAGGTAGGGTCTGTATGTCATGGGTGGGGTCTCTGTGCCCTCTGTGTACTATGGGTAGTGTCTGCATGTCCTGGTTGAGGTCTCTGTGCCATTGGTGTGCTTTGGGTAGGGACTGTATATCCTGTGTGAGGTATCTGTGCCATTTGTGTTCTATAGGTAAGACCTGTATGTCCTGGGTGAGGTCTCTGTGCCATCTGTGTGCTTTGGATACGTTCTGTATACCCTGTGTAAGGTTTTCGTGCCATCAGTGTTCTTTAGGTAGGGTCTGTATGTCCTGGGTGAGGTCTCTATGCCATTGGTATGCTTTGGGTAGGGTCTGTATGTCCTGTGTAAGGTTTCAGTGCCATCTGTTTGCTTTAGATAGGGTCTTTATGTCATGGGTGAGATATGTATGCCATTTGTGTGCTTTGGGTAGGGTCTGTATGTCCTGGGGTGGTCTCTGTGCAATCTGTGTGCTTTCGGTAGGGTCTGTATGTCCTGGATGAGGTCTCTATGCCCTCTGTGTGCTTTAGGTTAGGTTTGTATGTCCTGGGTGAGGTATCTGATCCATTTGTGTGCTTTGGGTGGAGTCTGTATGTCCTGCATGAGGTTTCTGTGCATTGGTGTGCTTTAGGTAGAGTCTGTATGTCCTGGTGAGGTCTCTGTGACATCAGTGTGCTCTAAGTAGGACCAGTGAGATGGTAAATAGATTGCACTATGACTATAGTAACCTTTAATATTTTTGAACTCCCCATCAGCTGTTTTACACATACAGTGCCAGGATTGGATTCCATGCTGTAGTGAGAAGAGAAGCCTGACACTTGTTTTCCATCGCTCATCATTCTGCTTTACATAAACAGGAAGCTGGCACCAAGCTTTAGCAACAACCTTGGGGCAAAATTTTATTATGCAAATTTATATTAAGACCAATAAATCAGATACAGAGGCCTCTAGTTATCAAAGCGTCTAATATGGTGCATTCGCGACGTCAAGTACGCTCGCCACACTTCGACATACATCGCCGTCGCGGACCGTAATACGTTTGCCTTAGTTATCAAAAAACCCGTCCAAAATATGCGCGTCAAGTACGTTGCGAAGAGCCGCGAACTGTTGTTAACTAACAGTCATCGACGTCTCAGCGATTCGAGCTTTTCCCAACTTTATTTATATCTCCAGTAAATTCAATGAACAGAGCAACATACCTTGTCAGCAGATGATAGAATATATATATATATATATATATATATATATATATATATATATAGATAGATAGATAGATAGATAGATAGATATAGAGATATAGAGATATAGATATAGATATACACTGCAATTTGTTTTGCTTGCAATATAATTTTAAATATAGCAAGTAGCGACATATTCAGATCAAAATGAATATTTTTCTTACAAATTTCATATATTGGACATATTTTACTATTATATCCTTATAGTTTCAAGTTTAATATGTGTGTGTATATACAGAGTATATGTATTTAATAACTATCAATATCTGAAGGGGATATGACACAAATATTTACACCAGTGGGAGCTAGCTGATCGTTGAGCCTATTATCTTTTTCTTTTCTCTATATATTAATTCATTGCGACAAGTAAGGTCCAACACTGTGCACAAACTAATTTTTAAAGAGATACACACTTGGAGACTAATTAGTTAAAAACATTTATTTTGTATTTTATATTTCAATTCTAATGCATTAAATGTCCAAACGGCCGCCCCCCCACCCCCCCTGAAGGGGATAGCAAACAACAAATATCTACACCAGTGAGAGCTAGCTTATCAGTCAGCCTATTATGTTTTTTTTTTCTCTTTCTATATCAATTAATTTTGACAAGTTAGTCCCCACACTGTGCACAAAATATGTAATCCCTAATATTTAGAGAGAGACACACTTGTAGCCTAATTCCTTACAGGCATTTTTGCTGTTTTTAAATTATATTTAATGCATTACATGTCCCCCCCCCACAACCCCCCCCATGTCTACATATTATTTTCTAATAGACTTATTTTTATTTTGCATCATCACATATATAAATCGATATCTCTATCTCTATATAGATATATAGATATATAGATATAAGAGAGAGAGATGTCTCTTTCTCTCTCTCTCTCTCTCTCTCTATATATATATATATTAATATATATATATATATATATATATATATATATATATATAAAACTTAATATCTCTCTCTGTATGTATGTACATATTTTTCAATGTCATTTTCTAATATACTAATAGATGTGTTTATGTATGTATGTATGTATGTATGTATGTATATATATATATATATATATATATATATATGTGTATATATCTATATCTATATATGTACATACATTACATAGCGAGAGATATTAAGTAATAGATAAAAATAGATATAAATATTAATTATAAATATAAATATATATATTTTTATATTTTTAAATTAATATATATTTTTAATTATTAAATGGAAGACCAATATCATAGAATATAATTCCAAGCAATAATACCAACATTAAACTCTTACTAACGGAAGACAAAGCACATTTATGTACTTTCATTATTAACATTTTACATTCAAGTTCACATTTTTAAAAAAATTAGTATTAACCTTTTTAATTATTTCTTTGTTTATCTTTATTTTTAAAAGAATGAATCTAGGCTGAGGATCAAGATAAATTCAATTGAACCACCCTTTCAAAAACACTATTTCATTGTTAATGTTCAATCAGCAAGGTCAACTCATGAATGATTGCCAATGGGTAATAATGGAAATATTGCCCATACAGTCAGTTAACCGTTATCTTTTATGTCTCTAGGATGATGAGAGTATACATGTACTAAGCCTTATAAAGCTGTGGAATCAATAAAATGTATAGTGCTTGCCTTATCCTCACAAGTTTGCCCACCATATATACAATTTATATCAAAAATATCTTTGACCCGTGGTATTTAAGTATTTGGAAACGGTCAATAAGGGTGTAGCTCCATACTCAAAACTTACTATCTGAAGCATGAACAATAACATTTGATGTTTAGTTTCACTTTAATCCTCAGATAACCTTTTCGACTTGAAATAGCAATGCATATGTGAAACTCAATCATATAACGATTCCAATTTTACAAATATCTGGCGGACCGGATACGATTGTGCGGATCAGGTCCACCAGACCTTGCTGAATATCCTTTCTCTATTCAGCATTGCACCAGCAGCTCTTGTGAGCTCCTGCTGCAACGCCGCAACCTGCAGACTTGAGGATAATTGACGACCAGCAGGGAGTGTCAATCAACCCGATCGTACTGTATCATTTGTAATTGTTGAGATTACTGTCCGCCTCATAAAATCAGGTGTACAGGGTTATTGATCAGCAGTCTTTATACTGCTGCTCCCTAACTTGTGTTTCTGTTGATTCCTAATAATTGCCTGAATTACGTCCCCTTAATAAATGTGTGTCACTGCATCTATGTGCTTTAATCAATCAGCAGCTATATAGTTGTAAAAATTGTAGTATATTTATACTGATTTTTTTTTTTTTTCATGTCACTAGAAATTAATCTTCAAATTAATACAGTGAGACATTAATTACTAACAAATAAACTTTTTTAATATCTTTTTGTATTCTTTAAAAAAAAAAAAAAAAAATCAGTCAAACATCGGAGAGTGCCTCCTGCATCCAACGCACTGCCCTTGCAACAGCTCTCAGGGCCTCTGCCAACTCATAAAAAATTCCTTGCAGGAATGGCCCAGTTTGTGTCCCCTGATCTCGATCTAGAAACAGAACAAAAGAATGTATGTTAGATAAATTATTTATCAATATCGAATTTGCCAAACATTATATTCTTTTCACTTACATTCCTCCCTATGCACCTCCTCCTCAGGCACCTCCTCCTCTTCCTCCCTAGGCACCTCCTCCTCTTCCTCCCAAGGCACCTCCTCCGCCCGTTCTTCCTCTCTAGCCACCTCCACCGCTGGTGACAATCTGTGTGGCGTTTCTATCGCCGGTACTTGGTCGTCTGTAAGAGATGAAGCATAATAATGAATAATTATTTGTATGATCAAAGAAAACTAAAAAAATTTACAATTCTTTCATTAAAAACTATTTTCAAATTTTGCTTTTTTTTTAAATTTTTTTAATACATAAAGTGTAAATGAAAAACAAAACTTTTACTTTCATTTTTTCCAAAGAGATTATAAATGTTTTCAATCATGATAATTTACTTCAATCATCTTTGATATTTCTAAGATTAGCATATTTAGATATTCTCCGTATTTGCAGAATTGATAATGATCAGAGATGCCTTGATTAAATGACAAATCCATATGCAATGTGATAACTTCATCAAATGACAGATATAGAATGAAGTAAATGTATTATAAATATATTGTCAAGCTTTTAAAATATTCCAATCTGTATCTAAATTCTGAAAGAAAATGTTTGTTTTTTATTGTCCTTTCAACATGCATCCGAAATAACTTAAAATATAACAAATTGTAAACTAAACTGAATCAAACATAGTATGATAATTTGCAAATTACCTTGGATATCAGGGACTTCATCTGTCCCTGAATCCTCTGGAGCCGTCAAAAACCTGAGAGGCAACGGTGGTGAGGAGCGGTTGCTCCTTGGTGTAGCCATGGATACTGGCCGAAAATACCTTGGGACCTGAGCACACCTGCGATCTGTGAAAACATAAAGTAGTATGTACACATTACATACAGGTTATATATTATTGTTGAGTTATGTATCTTCAGTATCAATGCATGTAATGTCCCAAAAAAAACATAAAAAAAAATTGAGAGAAAGAGAGAGAGAAAGAAAGAGAGAGAGAGAGAGAGAGAGAGAGAGAGAGAGCAATATCTGTCTCTTTCTCTTTCTCTGTCTTTATCTCTGTCTTTCTCAGTCTATCTCTGGCTGACTCTGTCTCTGTCTCTCTCTCTCTCTCTCTCTCTCTCTATATATATATATATATATATATATATATATAGATATATATAGAAATATAGATATATAGCTATATATAGATATATATCTCTCTATATATATGTATATATATATATTTATATATATATACATATCCATATCTATATCTATATCTATATGAATATATATATATATATATATATATTTCTATATATTTATCTATATGAAAAAATATATATATATATATTGATAGATATATCTTTCTTTGTATTTTTATATATAGATATATAAAAAAGTATCTTAAATATATGATTAAACTTTAATGTATCATTGTTAATAAACATGATGTAGCATGAATATTTGCTTTAAATTCTCTATAAAATAAATTATGTTGATAATCTAAGGTTGAAGAAATAAATTGTATTGCATTGATCCTCTACTGTAATTATGGGTTGTATGATGATTTTTTTTAATTTGAGTAAATGAAATACATATAAATAACAAAATTAAATGGCCTGCTAAAAAGTAAATGTATTCCTGTAACACAGTCAAATAAATATAACAATCTATTAATCAATGAACAATTAATGTAATTGTTAATTGATTGCGTCATTTAAGTATCCATCTATCCACTTCTAAGTACAATGCACAATATACGTACATATACGGACCAGCGCTCTTAACGCTGCATAACGGTCCCGCTCCCGCCGCTGAAGGTCAGAAAACCTTCGCAGGCAGCTGCGACGTGTCCGGGTGATCCCGGACACCCTCCTCATCCTCTGCATCATCTCATAGATGATGCGGTCCCGGTCTTCATGGCGAATCCCCCGTACACCGCCTATGCAACGGGGAAAGTAACGGTTCATACCGTATACCAATATTAATAATTCTCCCTGTGTAAAAGGAGTAGACATTATTCTCTCTCTCACAAATCCAAAAAAATGTATGAATTTTTTTAAAAGTGCAACATACATATAGCAATTACAGTGGCGGCTTGTGGGTTATTCAAATGGGGGTTCACGGACCAGTTATGTAAAATAGTTTATATATATAATAAAAAAAATACCTACAAATTTATGAGATAATGATAGGAAGAATAGATGCGGTACAATTATAAAGGCATTATATATCATTAAGGTTTGTTCTATATGGTCTTTGTAGAGACATAGTACATTTTTGTATGCAGAAGAAAAAATTATGTGCAATGTTTGCTGTCCATTAATACTTTTAGTGCCTGATGATATTTCTGTCTTTAAAGGTGTTTTAGTATGCTTTATTTTTATCTTGCACATAGAGTTGCATACTTGCATCCCTGTTTTGTACTGTCATATATATATATTTACATTTACCAGGGATAAATACTCCAATGTAGACTATACATGTACACCATAAAGCTTTAGAGATAGATATATATGGAATAATCAGAAGTGGATTGGGATGAATACAAATTTTTCATAGCAGGCTGTAAGACTAAATAAGCTGGGTAAGTCTGCATCATTGCTGCTATGTCAGCAGTTAAGAGGTTAACACAGCCCTCCAGCTTAGTTGAAGCACACAGACTGCTAAAAAAAAAGTTTTTACGAACAATCACTGCAGTAAAGAGTATGTCACCTTTTTTGTAGCTCCTAAGGGATAACAGCTCTTGTTTGCATTCCTTCAAACCGTCCAAGCAGGAAGTTATATACAACGGCACTGACAGCAAATTTGCCTTTTGCAGCTTTGAAGCTGACAGCTTTCTCTAAGTTATCAAATGAATTGCCCGTGACACTCAGCGCTACTGTAGCACACAGACACACACTGCTCAGTAAGACTGAGTCACAAGGGAGTCCCTAACTGCCATGGTAGCTAAAAAAAACCCCCATTCATCCTTAGCATGCCATGCACTCAGGAGCGGAGTGTGCCTGAGAGGGTAGGGCAGGAGCGTCGCAGCTAACACAAAAAAGGAAGCATTAAAAAAAGTGCTCCCCCTGCTGCTCGCCCATAGCAATGAGCCAAATCGCACACTGAAGATTGTGCGATTAGGAAAGGTATAGGCTCAGTTATGGGTGGAGCAGCAGGCACATAGAAAAAATCTGCTAAGGGCTAAGGCAGGCTATACCTCTCTTACCGCACGTGCGGTAGAGAGGTATAGAGATATATAAAAGGGATGTTTTTTTTTTATTAAACTGTGCAGTAGACAGGAACATTTTTGGCTAAATAAATATAATTTTTTCCAATAGGGGGGCTATTGGAAAAATTATATTTATTCAGCCAAAAAAATTAATAATTTTCTTTCTTTTTTTCTTTTTTCTCCAGGGTGGCACGTTTTCTCCAGGGGGGCACGTGCGGTTGTGCACATATGGAGGAGCCTCCACTGAGAAATTACAGAGAAACATGATTGGTTGTTGAAAGTGTACATGAAAATATCAATATTTGGTTGGCGGATTATATGTAGCACGTGTTCCTGACGATTAACATGCAATTTACATTTTCAAATGATATAATACATGCGCCACTAATTACTTGCATGTCAATAACAAACTTTAAATGTAAAATACGAAAGATTAACATAGGATTGTCTGGAATCATACGTCCTTTAAATATCAAAGATTAAAATATATTCCTTTGTTTACTGTCAATAGCACCATCATAATCTTTTGGAAAAGTAATTTTGGTATATTGCTGTCGCCTTAAAAAATAAAAATATGTGTATTTAAAAATGTCGTCAACATTCACTCAGGCCTAACTTAATTTTTATGTTTGCAATGAATATATATTTCCAAAAATATTAAAAAAAACATTGATGGCGCTGTATAAATAAGTTTGCGAATGTGAATCTGTCATGCTAGTCTATAGTATGTCATACTTGTCTACTAGTATAAAAAAGTTTGACACCCTGTAGAGGATGAACATGCATCCCAAACACAAACATTAAGAATTCGGCCTGAGTGAATGTTGACGACATTATTAACTACAAAAAAATATTTCATTTATTAGTGCGACAGCGATATACAAAACAAAGCCAAATTTGATTGGTTCTTGGGTGTAAATAAACATAATATTCCTTTGACTGATTGCATGTCTCACGTGTTCACCATTACTGGTTCTTTAAAGTGTAACAAAAAATATTCGGTTGGCTGTTTATATGTTTCACGGGTTCATAACTATTACGGTGTAATTCCTTAACATAAACAAATCATGCGACAGTATTAAAGCAAAGTAAAACCAATTAATTTACTTACGGTTTATTCAAATATCAAATGGTGAGATTGCCTGTATTCATGCGGCTACAAAGTATATTCAAATATTTAAAGAGATCCCGCTCCTGTCGGACAATAGACCTCAAATAAAGTAAAATACGCTGACCCCTTTTATAGACAACTATGACACACTGTAGACACGTATGACACACTGTAGACAAGTATGACACACTGTAGACAAGTATGACGGATTAACAGTCATCAAATAATTTATACTGCGACATTGATATCATTTTAAACATTCTCTAAGATTGGTTTAATGAGACATCAAGAGATCGTTATTATTCGATCATTACATTAATCGGGCGTCATAAATGGCGAAATTATCTTAATAATATTAATTTTGCACATATTACAATAAAAAATTAAAATTGTTAACTGCTAATTAACTAATTTTTACCAGTCTATAAAAGGGAATGTAAAATGGAGTCTAATCACCTATGCTTTACAAGAGCTGTAGGTACAACAGAGTTGCTATATTTATTGAGCTTGATTATTTATTTATTCTCTTGCTGCTATTTTTATCTTGTTATGTCTGCGCCTGGTAAAACTAAGTCAGGGCGCAGCGTGCAATTTAATTTTGAGCAAAACAAAGTTTTAGTGACCCTTGTTTTAGAGCATTATGATTTTATTATTGGTTCTAAAGCCCATAAGACCTCGCTCTCCAGGAAATTACAAATCTGGAGAGCAATCGCTGACAGTGTGTCCGCCGAAGGGAATCATCCCAAAACGGTGGCACACTGTAAGAAAAGATTTTCGGACATCAAAATACAATTAAAGGCCAAGCTGTCCAGGGAGTTACAGTCTGCACGTCGGACCGGTGGTGGCGAGCCGTATGTGGTTGAACTATGCGGATATGAGGTTCAGCTGCGGGAGAAGCTGGGAGCAAACCTAACGCTCGGTCTGGATTTAGTGGGGCATGATACTGACGAGTTGGCAGGTAAGATGATATTACTTTAAATATTCATGTCGCACATTTTTGGGATTGTTCCATCAAATGTTTATTAAAGGGACATAACACCAACATTTTTTATTTTATGGTTTAGAAAGAGAATATAATGTAAAACAATTTTTTAAGTTACTTATATTATCTAATTTGTTTGATTCTCTTCAGATTATTTGATGAAAAGCATATCTATATATGCTCAATAGCTGATGATTGGATGCTGCACATAGAAGCATCATGTGATTGGCTCACCCATGTGCATTGCTTTTTCTTCAAATAAGGACATTTTACAAATAGAGAAAAAGAAAATATGAAAGTCAATATAAATGTGTTTTACATTTATATTATCAATATGAATCATGAAAGAAAGATTTTCGGTTTAGTGCCCCTTTTAAGATCATTATGTGCAATATTACTCATATTTTATTTCATGTATTTTGTTGAAGCATCTACCAGTGCAGCAGCTGCTGTTGCTGCTACTGCAGCCGATAGTGAAGATGCTGCGGATGGCGATGAAACACTACTATTGCCCGTCAGTATCCACACTGAATCCAGCCACAGCTTCTCCTCGGCCGCCACGCACCCGGACATTATGTGCAGCACCCCTGATGTAGCAAGCATTGGCCGATCTACAGGTATGTTTACTATTATTACCTTGCTTTGAATTTAATTGTTTTCACTTGTATGATTGTTCTAATTTCTAAATATGTATATTCATTTTTATTTATCTAGTTGATGTCCGAAGGGCTTTAGGACCACCTCCAAGATCTACGATGTCCTCCTCAGGTAAAAAAAAAAAAAAACCCATCCAATTAGAATGTTATCTTATTATCTTTCTTTGCAAATCCTGAATGTAAGCTTAAAAGACAGGCCATTTTGGATTTAGCACCTGGGTACCGCTTTTTCATTGTTGTCTATATGTAAACATCCAATCAAAAAACGGTCTACATTTTATGGAAAAATAATGTGCCTGCTTGTAATATTACTTTGTATAGATTTTCAAGGAAAGATAAAAAGAAAAATAATCATTATTGATAATAGGATTAACTAATAATCTTGCTTAATATGTAATGATCTATCTGAATCATGTAAGTTTAGTTCTTACTAGACTATCACTTTGATGATCATTACATATATTTTAATTTACAATTCTTTTCAAATTAAAATGAATGTAAGGTTTGGATAATCACCTGTGTATTGCATGACCATTCTTTGAGGCCTATTTAAAAAATGTCTGTCGGACATGATCCAACAGTGTGGATCAGGTCTGACAGACATAGCTGAATGTGTAGAGCAATACGTTCTCAGAACTCAGAGCAGGTGGACAGGGTTATGGAGCAGGGGTCTTTAGACTGTTGCTTCATAAGTGTTGTTTTCCAAGAGTCAGAATACTCCAAATAAACACGGCCCTTAAAGCTACATACGGAGCTTGATAAATGGACCTCTATATCTCTCTCTCTCTCTTATGTATTAACCGACAAATGGAGTTGTAGTTACAAAGTTTATTGCGAGCATGCAGGCTTTAAAGAAAATGCAGTTAGAAGCAGACGTATAAAGAATGCTGCTCCATACCCTTGACGCTATTCACCACAATTGAGTCTGATCTTGTTTATTGAACAACACATGCTGATGGGCCATTGTCCGTGACTCTGAAGGGGGCATTCTCTACATTCAGTGAGTTATTGTGGACATGATCTGCACTGTTGGATCATGTCCAACAGAACAAAGATAAATAGTCCTAGAATATATTCTCTGTGCAACATCATTGTCAATACTCAAGCTTATAACACCATTAGTGGTGCTTGCAATCATGTCATTGATTAATAAACAGAATAAACAGATTTTGATATTGTTTTATTTTTAAAATTGATGTGTTAAAAATGATGTTGTACGGTGAATAATTCAATAAAATGTTGAATATGATATATTTTTGATACTAAGCCACTTTAAAAGTAGAAATGAATATACACACTCTTGTTTATTTTATACATTTCAGATAACATAAAATATACAATTCAGTAATGTTAAAATACTGTGTCTTACAAATTTGATTGTGTTATGATTGATTTAAGATATATGTTTAATATCATATGCATTTAATACTTCAAAATACATTAACACCTAGATTTAGAGTTGGGCGGTAGCCGTGAAAACCAGCGTTAGAGGGTCCTAATGCTGGTTTTTACCGCCCTCTGGTATTTGGAGTCAGTCAGGAAAGGGTCTAACGCTCACTTTCCAGCCGCGACTTTTCCATACCTCAGATCCCCTTACGTCAATTGCGTATCTTATCTTTTCAATGGGATCTTTCTAACGCCGGTATTTAGAGTCCTGGCTGAAGTGAGCGTTAGAAATCTAACGACCAAACTCCAGCCGCAGAAAAAAGTCAGTGGTTAAGAGCTTTTTGGGCTAACGCTGGTTCATAAAGCTCTTAACTACTGTGCTCTACAGTACACTAACACCCATAAACTACCTATGTACCCCTAAACCGAGGCCCCCCCACATCGCTGCCACTCGATTACATTTTTTTAACCCCTAATCTGCCGACCGCCACCTACGTTATACTTATGTACCCCTAATCTGCTGCCCCTAACACCGCCGACCCCTATATTATATTTATTAACCTCTAATCTGCCCCCACAATGTCGCCGCCAGCTACCTACAATAATTAACCCCTAATCTGCCGACCGCAAAGCGACGCCATCTACGTTATCAGCCAATCGGAATTAAGGTAGGAAAATTCTGATTGGCTGATGGAATCAGCCAATCAGAATCAAGTTCAATCCGATTGGCTGATCCGATCAGCCAATCAGATTGAGCTCGTATTCTATTGGCTGATCGGAACAGCCAATAGAATGCGAGCTCAATCTGATTGGCTGATTGAATCAGCCAATCGGATTGAACTTGATTCTGATTGGCTGATTCCATCAGCCAATCAGAATTTTCCTACCTTAATTCAGATTGGCTGATAGAATCCTATCAGCCAATCGGAATTCGAGGGACGCCATCTTGGATGACGTCCCTTAAAGGAACCGTCATTCGTCGGGAAGTCGTCGGAAGAAGAAGATGGGTCCGCAATGGAGGTCTTCAAGATGGAGCCGGTCGTCATCGGATGAAGATAGAAGATGCCGCTTGGATCAAGATGGTTGCCGGTCCGGATCGCCTCTTCTACCCGGATAGGATGAAGACTTTGGAGCCTCTTCTGGACCTCTTCAGCCGCCGGATGATGGATGTCTAGCCCCCGCTTGGGCTTGGATGAAGATTTCGGAGCCTGGAACGATCGGTGATACCTGGCATGGTGAAGACAAGGTAGGAATATCTTCAGGGGCTTAGTGTTAGGTTTATTTAAGGGGGGTTTGGGTTAGATTAGGGGTATGTGGGTGGTGGGTTGTAATGTTGGGGGGGGTATTGTATGTTTTTTTTTACAGGCAAAAGAGCTGAATTCTTTGGGGCATGCCCCGCAAAGGGCCCTTTTAAGGGCTGGTAAGGTAAAAGAGCTTTGAACTTTTGTAATTTAGAATAGGGTAGGGCATTTTTTTATTTTTGGGGTCTTTGTTATTTTATTAGGGGGCTTAGAGTAGGTGTAATTAGTTTAAAATTGTTGTAATTTTTTTCTAATGTTTGTAAATATTTTTTTATTTTTTGTAACTTAGTTCTTTTTTATTTTTTGTACTTTAGTTAGTTTATTTAATTGTATTTATTTGTAGGAATTGTATTTAATTTATTTATTGATAGTGTAGTGTTAGGTTTAATTGTAGATAATTGTAGGTAGTTTATTTAATTTATTTATTGATAGTGTAGTGTTAGGTTTAATTGTAACTTAGGTTAGGATTTATTTTACAGGTAATTTTGTAATTATTTTAACTAGGTAACTATTAAATAGTTATTAACTATTTAATAGCTATTGTACCTGTTTAAAATAAATACAAAGTTGCCTGTAAAATAAATATAAATCCTAAAATAGCTACAATATAATTATAATTTATATTGTAGCTATATTAGGGTTTATTTTACAGGTAAGTATTTAGATTTAAATAGGAATAATTTATTTAATAAGAGTTAATTTATTTTGTTAGATAAAAATTATATTTAACTTAGGGGGGTGTTAGTGTTAGGGTTAGACTTAGCTTTAGGGGTTAATACATTTATTATAGTAGCGGTGAGCTCCGATCGGCAGATTAGAGGTTAATTATTGTAGGTAGCTGGCGGCGACGTTGTGGGGGGCAGATTAGGGGTTAATAAATATAATATAGGGGTTGGCGGTGTTAGGGGCAGCAGATTAGGGGTACATAGGGATAATGTAGGTAGCGGCGGTATACGGAGCGGCAGATTAGGGGTTAAAAAAAATATGCAGGTGTCAGCGATAGCGGGGGCGGCAGATTAGGGGTTAATAAGTGTAAGGCTAGGGATGTTTAGACTCGGGGTACATGTTAGAGTGTTAGGTGCAGACGTAGGAAGTGTTTCCCCATAGAAAACAATGGGGCTGCGTTAAGAGCTGAACGCTGCTTTTTTGCAGGTTTTAGGTTTTTTTTCAGCTCAAACTGCCCCATTGTTTTCTATGGGGATATCGTGCACAAGCACGTTTTTGAAGCTGGCCGCGTCCGTAAGCACCGCTGGTATCTAGAGTTGCAGTGGCGTTAAATTATGCTCTACGCTCCCTTTTTGGAGCCTAACGCACTGAAAACCTAGCCATTCTGTGAACTCTAAATACCAGCGGTATTTAAAAGGTGCGGGGAAAAAAAAGCACGCGTAGCTAACGCACCCCTTTGGCCGCAAAACTCTAAATCTAGGCGTAAGTTAACTAACAATATATATTTCCTTTTTCATTTCTTTAGATGCCGAGCGTGCATTACTGACTTCGGAGGAGATCGACTGTTGTCTTCGTGAGCTGAGAGATTTTACAGAGGAGTCGTCCCTGGGAGAGACCCTATTTCCAGAATCACAGGATCAGGGAATCTCCCAGGGAACATCAGAATTAGATTCTCTCAGCCGTTCTGCCCCTCCTGACCCCGAACAACCAGTTGCTTTGGACCCTGGTGACCCTCATGCCCCTGTTGGTCATGCCCCATCAGCTCATGGCCGTGCTGATCCTGGCCACCGACTGCCTCGCATCACTGATGAGGAGGCAGTCAGGGAAATGTTAGATCTGGCCAGGCAGAACACCGTGAGTTGCGTGGGGCATTAAGCTTATCTATTGAGCAACAGGGGCAGGTATTAGATTGGGTCATTTCAGTAGATAGGGAAAGATTAGATATAGAAAGGGAAAGGTTTAGAGTAGATACAGCTAGATTAGATTTAGAGAGGCAAAGATTTGAATACGAGCGACGTAGGGAAAGTTGCAGAATAGAGTTAGAGAGGGAAAGATTTGAATACAATCGACGTAGGGACAGTTGCAGATTCGAGTTAGAGAGGGATAGATTAAATTATGAACTGCAGAGGGATAGCGATAGGTTAAATTTTGATAGGGAAAGATTAGCTTTCGATAGGGCCAGAGCAGCTGAAGACCAGCTAGAACGGCAGCGTCGGGAGAGGGTGGACGAAGACAACAGGGTTTTAAATCGTCAGCTGATTTTAAACTTTGGGAGAAGGGGAACAAGGGAGAGATCACCCCCCCCTCTCTCCCTCACCCAAAAGAAAAAAGATTAGGGTGTTTTAATGTGCTCATTTTATTAGGGTTTTTAATATAATTTTTATTATGTATGTGTTTAAGTTTCAATTTTTTAAAATTTAAAAATATGAATCAAATATTTTTAAAATTGTCTTGATTTTTTTTTATAAATTTAAAAATATGAGTAAAATCTTTTTAATTTTTTTTTTTTATATGATTTTTATATGATTTTTAATTTAAAAATATGTCTAGAATATTTTTAAATTATTTAAAAAATGTCGATCTTTTTACGATTTTTAATTTTTAAATATGTAATGAATATTTTAAAATTAAATAAATGTCGATGTTTTTATGATTTTTAATTTAAAAATATGAATCAAATATTTTTAAATTATTAAATCTTTTTCTGTTTTTATGATGTTTAATTTAAAAATATGAATCAAATATTTTTAAATTATTAAATCTTTTTCTATTTTTATGAGTTTTAATTTAAAAATATGAATCAAATATTTTTAAATTATTAAATGTTTTTCTGTTTTTATGATTTTTAATTTAAAAATATGTCTAGAATATTTTTAAATTATTAAATGTTTTTCTCTTTTTATGAGTTTTAATTTAAAAATATGAATCAAATATTTTTAATTTTTTTTTTTTAAATAAAAATATATTTAAACATTATTAACAAATGTGTTTGTTATTACTTGATTCACACGTTACAAATGACTGATGTTCTAATTGAATGCAGAAGTAATATATTAACTACTCTTATTATTAAATGTTAAATTTAATAAACATATTACATTTTAATTTTTTATAAGAATTTTAATATTGAGCTTTTGGATAAAAAACTCAATTATAATAAAGTTTACTTGAATCAATATATATATTTTAAATATTCATTGTTAACATGTGATATTCACATTTTAAAAAACTTTTGCTAATTGTCTTGATATCTTTATTTTAAAATTAAAGTCCATACCCTTGGACAGAACTTATTTATTGGTGGATGAATGTATACACCAATCAACAAGAACAACCAAGGTAGTTCAACAAAATGGGTTGGCATCTAAAGTTACAAAAATGATTTTTTTTTTAAATATATAAAGATATTTTTTTTTTTTAAATGGAATAATTACAAATTAGATTACAATTGTATGCTCTATATAAATAACACATAAAAATCATTAAGTTCAGTGTCTCTTTATTAGTTATAACATTAAAATAAATATATTTAGAGAGAAAAATCTTAATAAAGAGAGATATTGAAAGAGAGAGGGTTTGTGTGAGAGAAATAGGGAGGGATTGTGAGAGAGAGAGAGAGAGAGAGGGAGAGAGAGAGATGGATTGTGAGAGAGAGGGATTGTGAGAGAGTGAGGGATTGCGAGAGAGAGAGAGAGAGAGAGAGAGAGAGAGAGAGAGAGAGAAAGAGGGGGGATTGTGTGAGAGAGAGAGAAAGAGGGGGGATTGTAATAGAGAGAGTGATTGTGTGAGAGAGAGAGAGAGAGAGAGAGAAAGAGGGGGGATTGAGTGAGAGATAGAGAGAAAGAGGGGGGATTGTAAGATAGAGAAGGGGATTGTGATAGAGAGAGAGGGATTGTGTGAGGGAGAGGGAGAGAGAGGGAGAGAGAGAGAGAGGGAGAGAGAGGGGGGGATTGTGTGAGAGAGAAAGAGGGGGGATTATGAGAGAGAGAGAGAGAGAGAGGGATTGTGAGGGGGGGATTGCGAGAGAGAGAGAGAGAGAGAGAGAGAGAGAGAGGGATTGTGAGGGGGGAATGTGAGTATGAGAGAGAGAGAGAGAGAGAGAGAGAGAGGGATTGTGAGGGGGGGATTGTGAGAGAGAGAGAGAGAGAGAGAGAAAGAGAGAGAAAGAGAGAGAGAATGAGAGAGAGAGAGAAAGAGAGAAAGAGAGAGAGAGAAAAACTGTGATGTAGATAAAGACAGACAGTACAAAAAACACATGTATACATTTATAAAACTGTAGTGCATTGCTGCTAGGTCCATTAATGTTAAAAAAAATTGGATCTTCGATTTTATATTATTCTAATGTGACCGTTAAAATTAATATACATAACATTGAGCTCATGCACGTTAAAGGGACAATGAACCAATTAATTTGTTGTATTTTTTATGCAGATAGAGCATGACATTTTAAGCAACCTTTTAATTTACTCCTATTCACCGATGTTCTTCATTATCTTGTTAGATTAATTGTAAATGCAAGAATGTAATTATTGATTCTGGGACATTTATGGTGATAAACCTGTTTATTCTAAAATACAAGTATGCCTAAATAAATGAAATAAAAAGGTCATTTTTAAAAAAGGAAATACAGAATATTAACACATATTAATAAATATTTCTTGTTATAGCCTTACAAATAACAAAAGAGTCAAGTGTAGATCTTAAAAATTTTTGTTTAATGAGATTTTATTAAACATGTGTCTCATCAACTTTACATTAAACAATAGCAACATTTGCCCAAATAAACCATTTTCAATCAATGGCTTTACAATGATATACAATTTCATTCATAGAAACGACAATATTTGCTCAAAGGTAATCCAAAATATAGCAGCTTTTGGATTACAAATAATAATGTAAAGTAAAGAAAAACACAAATAAAAACTGTATGTTGCACAATCAAGCTTCTTGCCCAAAAAACCCCTGGATATAGACTGATCGAGCTTGGACACCCAGAGCATCGTGCTCAAGGTCTGGGTTGATGAATTGACCATACTCATTGTCCAAGCCCTCCATATCTATATCCGGGATTTTTAGGGCAATATTGTGCAACATACAGCAAACCATAAAAATTATGGAGACTTTGGAGGGGGCGTACTGAAGGACACCACCAGAGATGTTCAAGCAGCGGAAACGGCTCTTTAGCACGCCAAAGGTGCGCTCAATGACAGATCTTGTTGCCGTGTGTGCACGGTTGTAGCGCACCTCTTCCACTCCGTTGGGGTTTTGGATGGGTGTGAACAGCCACGGAAGACACGGATACCCAGAATCACCTGCACAAACAAAATAGATCATTGACATTAGAAATCAGAATGAATAAAATATTTCATATACATATGGTTAAAGCATTGTTTTTGAACCAATGTGCCGTGGCACACTAGTGTGCCATGTCAGAGATCCTCAGGTGTGCCGTGGCTGACAACAGTGCGGTGGTATCCCTCTTTCAAATCTCTAAATATTGGGAGGTATTTGACAGGCTCATCAGGCATCATTTACAACCATGACATTGACATTCATTCACAGACAATCATTATGATTGCTTGTGAATGAGTGTCAATATGTCATGTATAGTTTGTAGGAGGCATGGCATGACAGCACAGTACAGTGTGTGTATGTATATATATATATATATATATATATATATATATATATATATGTATATATATATATATATATATATGTGTATATATATATATATATACATATATATAGACACATATATATATATATATATATATATAAAAATATATATATATATTATAGATATATATATATAGACACATATATATACACATATATATATACATAAATATATATATATTATATATATATATTTTTTTTTTTTTTTTTGTATATATATATATATATATATATATACATATATATCCTGTATAAGGCTACAATGTGTGATTTTGTAACATTTTGGGATGGTGCTGTGCCACAGGATTTTTTAATGTAATAAAGTGTGCCACGGCCAATAAAAGGTTGCAAATCACTGGGTTAGAGTATGTAAGAGATATTTACCTATCAGGATTCCCTCTGGCATTTGGCCCTCCTGGAACCGATGGTAGATGGTAGAATTCCGGAGGACGAAGGAATCGTGATTGCAGCCAGGGAGTCCAGATCGAACACTCATCACCCTCAACCTGGCATCACAGATGACCTGGATATTCAGCGAGTGATTGAATATCCTATCCCGGTAGGGCTCTTCTTCATCACTGGTAGGCTGCACTAAGATGTGTGTGCAGTCGATGGCCCCCAATACCCTTGGCAATCCAGCTCGATGGTAGAACTGGAGCTTGACAGCATGCCACTCCTCCGGTGTGTTTGGGAAGTGGACATGATGGACTAGGCGTCAGTGCAAAGCATCCAGGACAACCTTCAGATGACGTGAGAAGGTTGTCTGGCTCATACCAATGCCTAGACCTGTCACAGCCTGGAATGACCCAGTTGCCAAGAAATAGAGGACCGCAAGCAGCTTTACCATCCCAGGGATTGCCCTCGTTCTTCTAGTGAGTGGCTTGAGAGAGTCGGCAATCTCTACATAGAGCCTCTCAATAGAGGCCCTATCCAGTCGAAATCGACGGATCACCTCTCGGTCACTGAGGGCATGGAGCCCAATCCTTGGGTAGAAAACCCTTGGCACTCGCCGGCGTCTTCCGTGTTGTATTGCAGTTATCAAAACACCCGTCTTGCCCTGCGTCTCCTTAATAAAAGCACAAAATGGACAACATTGAGGATGTCCATCCTCAAAGAAAGAACCAAACAATAATAATGAAAAGCAGTGATTGAACAGCCCCTTTTATAACGCCTAGTTTCACAGATGTGAACGTTTTCAGTAATTGACTAAATTGGTGCAGCAATCATTACCTAAGACATGACTTGCACATTTTGTTAACTATCGCGTCATATTACGCTCAATTAAAGTGACTAATTGATCAAATACTAAATACTAGTGACGTATATGTCTTTTTTATCGCGTCATTTGACGAGCACAATACGATGTTCATAAACATATCTTGATAACCATTTCAGGTGAGTATAACCTGTAAGAAATGCAGGTGTCTGTGCAATTATCAAAATTATTTATTCAAAACACATGAGTATGTTTCTCTAGTTTCAATGTTATTTCATATTTTTCTGTTTGGATGGCAGCATTATGAAGGTGAAAAAGGTCAGTGATTACTGTGTTTTACTATTAAATATTAGAGAATGAAGAATTTTCAATCCTAAGTAACAAAAAGAATGCAGTGTTGAACATTATGTGAAATATTTTGTTATTCTTGATGTGATTCCTAATAACATTTAAAAAACAAATGTATTTTGAAAGTGCAGTTAAACATTGACATAAAGCTGTGACATTTATAATTGCATTTTAGCTACAAAAAGGGATCCTAGCAAATGACTGAAATCTGTTCAATGTATTTTGAAAGTACAAAGTTACACAGTGACATAAAGCCATGAAATTTATAAGGGCATTTTATCTCCAAAAAGGGATACTAGCAACTGACTTAAAAACATGACTATCAAACATTATCCTAGTGATTTACCTTAGCCTCAACGACGCTGCCATCCAAACCAAATCAGAATTCATATCATGCAGATGTAAATTTGCATGTGTTTTGGATAATTGATTGATAGCCTAATTTGTATTGTGCGTAATTAAATAATAGCCTCTTTTGTATTGTGTATAATTAATTGATAGCATAATTGCTGTGCAGTGTTTTGATTATTTTCCTATCCTTTGTGTGCATGTGTTTTTCATTTTCAAAATTATAACATTTGCTGTGCATTGTTTTCATTCTTTTCCTATCCTTTGTGTGCATGTGTTTTTCATTTCCCTAAACTGTAACAATTGCTGTGCAGTGTTTTCATTCTTTTCCTATCCTTTGTGTGCATGTGTTTTTCATTTCCCTAAACTGTAACATTTGCTGTGCAGTGTTTCCATTCTTTTCCTATCCTTTGTGTGCATGTGTTTTTCATTTCCCTAAACTGTAACAATTGCTGTGCAGTGTTTCCATTCTTTTCCTATCCTTTGTGTGCATGTGTTTTTCATTTCCCTAAACTGTAACATTTGCTGTGCAGTGTTTTCATTCTTTTCCTATCCTTTGTGTGCATGTGTTTTTCATTTCCCTAAACTGTAAGATTTGCTGTGCAGTGTTTTCATTATTTTCCTATACTTTGTGTGCATGTGTTTTTCATTTTCAACATTATAACATTTGCTGTGCATTTTTTTCATTCTTTTCCTATCCTTTGTGTAAATGTGTTTTTCATTTTAAAAATTATAACATTTGCTGTGCAAAGGATATGAAAAGAATGAAAACACTGCACAGCAATTGTTACAGTTTGGAAAATGAAAAACACATGCACACAAAGGATAGGAAAATAATGAAAACAATGCACAGCAAATGTTATAATTTTGAAAATGAAAAACACATGCACACAAAGGATAGGAAAAGAATGAAAACACTGCACAGCAATTGTTACAGTTTGGAAAATGAAAAACACATTTACACAAAGGATAGGAAAAGAATGAAAACAATGCACAGCAAATGTTATAATTTTGAAAATGAAAAACACATTTAAACAATGTTTTCATTCTTTTCCTATCCTTTGTGTGCATGTGTTTTTCATTTTCCAAACTGTAACAATTGCTGTGCAGTGTTTTCATTCTTTTCCTATACTTTGTGTGCATGTGTTTTTCATTTTCAAAATTATAACATTTGCTGTGCATTGTTTTCATTCTTTTCCTATCCTTTGTGTGCATGTGTTTTTCATTTCCCTAAACTTTAACAATTGCAAAATAAATACATATTTGTTTTCCATAGAGTTTTATTAGGTGACATGATCGACTCGAGCAGCACCGAATATAGCAGTTACCCGATTTCCATTGACTACTATAGGATCCGCGACCTCTGAGGCGGCGGATTGAAAATGAGGTACGCTGCGTCGGATAAGACGCGAGCGTAAGTGGTCATTTTTTGATAACTATCAGAAAGCTTCTAATTGTGTCGAAGAGCAGGGCGAAAGCAATGAATTCCAAAAGTTTTCCAGAGGTTTTCGACTCGAACCGATCTGCGTCGAATTGAGAGCGCCGAATCGTATGTTACGTCACAAAAATCAACTTCTTCTGATTTAGACACTTTGATAACTGAGGCGAAGCGATTTCGTGACATGTACGACGCGGATTTCCAACGGATTCAAAGTAGACACTTTGATAACTACCCCCCACAAGCTGATGAGATGCTCAGACAGCCATGAAGGGCAGGAACATTCTGAGCTATCAGGCAGTGATAGTGACATTTACTAGGGCACAGATAGTAAAGGAGAGCAGGGACATTCTGAGTTCTAAGGCGGAGATGGTGACATTTCTAATAACCACTAAGAAGTTAAATAGGTAAAATCCTGCTCAGAAGTTGAACGCAGTGCAGGTCCAAAGGAGGAAGCTGCAAGGGATTGGAGGGTACCTGGAACGTGATTGGTTAATTGTCTGTGTTCTGCTCAGGAGCTGCATTGGTTACGGGTATTGACTGAGACTTATAGAGTTAGGAGATGCAAGGGAGGAACACACTAGTGTCCATCACAATCTTGCACTTTTTTGGCAGATAATGATTTCTGATCATTTACAGTGATTCTTTCAAGTGATCACAATAAAAAATGTTTCTACTGTTTTAAATTATTACCTCCTGAAAAAACATAAAATCATTATTTGCTTTGTTATGCTTCTGAGCTCATTACCAAAAAACTGAATGAGCAACATGAGCGGCAAACAAAACCGCAATTTCACGTGTTTAGCGAATGCATCACAGGATAAAGGGTCTGTTTGCTGATTTATACCATTATAATAGGATACGTGCGCAGTTAACCTGTTGTGCTCCAAAACTGTAGTGATATGTGTGTGTGGTTTTTAAGGGATTTAAACAGGGGCGTTATGGGTATTGCCTTGGGATGTGTGCTTATAAATAATCTTATAAAATGAATTGATTGAGTCAGCAGCATTTGCTTTTGTTTAGTGACATCACTTCCTAATATCATCCAATGAGGTTGCAGCGATTGCAGTTGTTTTGCTCATGTGCATAATAAATCTTACAATCAACAACTTTGTGGGTACTTGATAAGAAGTGGAAAAGTGTTATATTGGGTTTATCAAGTTTTCTTAGTTGTGTAATTCAGTAACTGAAACAAAATGCATCATATATGTATGTTAAAGGGACAGTCTACACCAGAATTTTTATTGTTTAAAAAGATAGATAATCCCTTTATTACCCATTTCCTAGTTTTGCACAACCAACACAGTTAAATAAATACACTTTTTACCTCTGTGATTACCTTGTATCTGAGCCTCTTCAAACTGCCCCCCTATTTCAGTTTTTTTGACAGACATCCATGTTAGCCAATCAGAGCTGGCTCACCTGAACTCCACATGCATGAGCACAGTGTTATTTATATGGCACACATGAACTAACACCCTCTAGTGGTGAAAAACTGTCAAAATGCCCTGAGAGAAGAGGCGGCCTTCAAGGGCTTAGAAATTAGCATATGAACCTCCTAGGTTTAGCTTTCAACTAAGAATACCAAAAGAACAAAGCAAAATTGGTGATAAAAGTAAACTGGAAAATTGTTTAAAATGACATTCTCTATCTTAATCATGAAAGTTTATTTTGGACTAGACTGTCCCTTTAAGTAGAGAATTTGAATTGTGATTTGTAAAACAGGACTGGCAAATACACATCTACAATAATAATCAAAAAACTATACAGATATGTTAGATGTTAACAACACAATGTACAGGATGACTAGAATAGAGCACAATACTCCCCTCTTAGGTGACCGCTGCCCTCTAACAGTCTCTCCCAACCGGACTGTGAGTAGAATATGGATCAAATATATAGAGGCGCTGGTCTTGAATCTCATATATATAGACGTACACACTGAAGAAAGAAACTTGACTTGTGATTTGCAGGAGTTAACAACAAACTAATGTGCAGTATACTCACTCCGAAAATTTCAGAGTTCAGCTTCTTCAAAATGATTTTTGTCCCAATTTTCCCAATTTTCCCACACTGTGTTTTGGTATCTGTGGATAATGGAAATTGCACTGCAGGTAATTGTATCTTTTGCGTGATAAAATGTGCAATATACTCACTCCGATAAATTCGGAATCCGGCTCCTCAAAAGGTGATGTATAACTTGGAATTACTTCCAAAAAGGCAGCAAAATACTTGTTGTAACAAAACAAATATTTATTAAAACATGGTTAAAAAGCTCTTATTTATCTTGGCTCTACGCGTTTCAACGACTGAATCGTCTTTTTCAAGAGCAGTAAAAACAATTGGAAGTGCTGCCTTTGGAGTATTACAGGTGTATTTATACAGGTAATCATTGTTCCTATTCCGGTGATAAACACCGGAATAGGACTCACAAATAAAACATTTTAATTTTATATTTATCCCCATCCGATTGTGTTTTGAGAGTGATGCTCTTTTTATATATGCTTAAGCTTTTTCGCTTAAAATCTCAATAATTAGCCAAATCGGATCGGTTTAAATGAAAAAAATTATTTAGCCTATCAAAAAGGAGAAATGATGAAGTTCCCTTTCAAGTCCTGGTTTCATATAGTTCCCTTTCAGGTCCGCCAGATGATGCGTGATCATGTGTTCACATCCGACCAATCCGGTGGAGAGCGTTGTTTCTGATGCTTTGTATGTAAAGACCTGGTTCCGGTTTGTCCGATCAGTTCTGTGTCACATGTCTCAGATTGACCAATCTCTTTATGAGCGACGTTTTACTATATTCCCTTGATAGCCGATATTTTGAATTTTCTAGGGGGTATGCAATGAAAAAGTGCAGGTCACTTTGGATCGTGTACATTTCAAACACAAAAACGATTGTAATAAAATTACTTATTTAACAAAATATCTTAGAATTCAACATCTGAAATTTTCACTTAAATAGTTATTGATTCTAGTTATAATGTGACCAGTACAACATGTACTCAAATATCGATATTGGCATCAAATATAAATTTTGAACATTTTGATACTCTAAAACAAAATCCCTGCATCCATAATTACATAAAATATATTATAAAATAATGTTTAAATATGAAATTAACAATTTTTTATAAATCAAAAAAATTAATATTAAAATATACATAAAATGGATAGATAAATTTACCGATGTATATTTCTCAATATTAAATTATATGAATGCTGCCACTCTAATATCTTTATTTAAACCATAGTGTCCATATGTTTTTAATGTGTGTATCCACCATAGTTCTCTTTTATTAAGTTCTTTTTCTATCTCTCCCCCTCTCCAATGTAATGAAACCTTCTCTATGCCAATCCATGATAGATGTTTTTTGTCATATAGAGGACAATTGTTATAGTGTAAAGGAACACCATGATCTTCTTTCTCTTTTTCAATTTTATTGAGGTGTTCTAGTATACGTGTCTTTACAAATCTTGAGGTTTGACCTAAATACTGGATCTGACAATTGCATTGAAGTAAATATATTGTGTTTTTAGTTTTGCAAGTGATGAAATCTTTTATTGTGTATGATTTACCTGTTACTGAGGAAGTGAATGTCTTATGTGTCTTCTTAGTGTAATTGCATGCTTTACAATGTCCACATGTATAAAATCCTGTTAAATTAGCAATTTGAATGGGTTTAGGGGGCTTCATCCCCTTGATAAGGGAAGGTGCCAATTTTTGTTTAAAATTTGTTCCCTTCCTAAAAGTTATCAATGGTTTATTAGGAATAATATTATTTAGGTATTCATCATTTTTGAGAACATTCCAATGCCGATTTATAATATGTTTAATCTGTTTATGTCCACTGTTATATGTGGTAATGAATCTTGGAAAATTTGGATTGTTAATACCTTCTTTTTTGGTATTTAGAATTAAAGAATCTCGATTCCTATTTCTCACTTCAACCCTATCTTGTTCTAATGTATTGCTGTCATAGCCTTTATGTTCAAATCTTTCTTTGATTATCTTGGATTGGGTATTAAAATCATCTATAGTATCACAATTCCTTCGTATGCGAAGAAATTGTCCTTTAGGGATTGCTTTTAGCCAAGTTGGATGATGTTCACTGTCTCTCCTTATGTAAGTGTTCATGTCACAGCTTTTGAAAAAAGTCCTAGTATGTATATTTCCTGCTTCAACAAAAATTGTTAAGTCTAGAAAATTAATATGAGTTTTGTTGAATTCTGGTGTTAATATTATGCCCATATGATTTTCATTCAGGTAAGAGACAAAGTTTGTTGATGCCTCCTCATCATTGTTCCAAATACACAGAACGTCATCTATGTACCGCCGCCAGGACACCAGGCCCGCCCCAGCCACGCCACATGACCATACATAAGTGTGTTCAAAGTGGTCCATGTAAATGTTGGCGTAGCTTGGGGCGAATCTGGTGCCCATGGCGGTGCCACATATCTGAAGATACTGTTTGTTATCAAACCAAAAGAAATTATGCTTTAATATGAACTCTATTGATGTTAAAATGAATTCTAATAATGCTGTTGATATGAACAAGATGAAAATTTATCAACAGCATTATTAGAATTCATTTTAACATCAATAGAGTTCATATTAAAGCATAATTTCTTTTGGTTTGATAACAAACAGTATCTTCAGATATGTGGCACCGCCATGGGCACCAGATTCGCCCCAAGCTACGCCAACATTTACATGGACCACTTTGAACACACTTATGTATGGTCATGTGGCGTGGCTGGGGCGGGCCTGGTGTCCTGGCGGCGGTACATAGATGACGTTCTGTGTATTTGGAACAATGATGAGGAGGCATCAAAAAACTTTGTCTCTTACCTGAATGAAAATCATATGGGCATAATATTAACACCAGAATTCAACAAAACTCATATTAATTTTCTACACTTAACAATTTTTGTTGAAGCAGGAAATATACATACTAGGACTTTTTTCAAAAGCTGTGACATGAACACTTACATAAGGAGAGACAGTGAACATCATCCAACTTGGCTAAAAGCAATCCCTAAAGGACAATTTCTTCGCATACGAAGGAATTGTGATACTATAGATGATTTTAATACCCAATCCAAGATAATCAAAGAAAGATTTGAACATAAAGGCTATGACAGCAATACATTAGAACAAGATAGGGTTGAAGTGAGAAATAGGAATCGAGATTCTTTAATTCTAAATACCAAAAAAGAAGGTATTAACAATCCAAATTTTCCAAGATTCATTACCACATATAACAGTGGACATAAACAGATTAAACATATTATAAATCGGCATTGGAATGTTCTCAAAAATGATGAATACCTAAATAATATTATTCCTAATAAACCATTGATAACTTTTAGGAAGGGAACAAATTTTAAACAAAAATTGGCACCTTCCCTTATCAAGGGGATGAAGCCCCCTAAACCCATTCAAATTGCTAATTTAACAGGATTTTATACATGTGGACATTGTAAAGCATGCAATTACACTAAGAAGACACATAAGACATTCACTTCCTCAGTAACAGGTAAATCATACACAATAAAAGATTTCATCACTTTCAAAACTAAAAACACAATATATTTACTTCAATGCAATTGTCAGATCCAGTATTTAGGTCAAACCTCAAGATTTGTAAAGACACGTATACTAGAACACCTCAATAAAATTGAAAAAGAGAAAGAAGATCATGGTGTTCCTTTACACTATAACAATTGTCCTCTATATGATAAAAAACATCTATCATGGATTGGCATAGAGAAGGTTTCATTACATTGGAGAGGGGGAGAGATAGAAAAAGAACTTAATAAAAGAGAACTATGGTGGATACACACATTAAAAACATATGGACACTATGGTTTAAATAAAGATATTAGAGTGGCAGCATTCATATAATTTAATATTGAGAAATATACATCGGTAAATTTATCTATCCATTTTATGTATATTTTAATATTAATTTTATTTTATTTGATTTATAAAAATTGTTAATTTCATATTTAAACATTATTTTATAATATATTTTATGTAATTATGGATGCAGGGATTTTGTTTTAGAGTATCAAAATGTTCAAAATTTATATTTGATGCCAATATCGATATTTGAGTACATGTTGTACTGGTCACATTATAACTAGAATCAATAACTATTTAAGTGAAAATTTCAGATGTTGAATTCTAAGATATTTTGTTAAATAAGTAATTTTATTACAATCGTTTTTGTGTTTGAAATGTACACGATCCAAAGTGACCTGCACTTTTTCATTGCATACCCCCTAGAAAATTCAAAATATCGGCTATCAAGGGAATATAGTAAAACGTCGCTCATAAAGAGATTGGTCAATATGAGACATGTGACACAGAACTGATCGGACAAACCGGAACCAGGTCTTTACATACAAAGCATCAGAAACAACGCTCTCCACCGGATTGGTCGGATGTGAACACATGATCACGCATCGTCTGGCGGACCTGAAAGGGAACTATATGAAACCAGGACTTGAAAGGGAACTTCATCATTTCTCCTTTTTGATAGGCTAAATAATTTTTTTCATTTAAACCGATCCGATTTGGCTAATTATTGAGATTTTAAGCGAAAAAGCTTAAGCATATATAAAAAGAGCATCACTCTCAAAACACAATCGGATGGGGATAGATATAAAATTAAAATGTTTTATTTGTGAGTCCTATTCCGGTGTTTATCACCGGAACAGGAACAATGATTACCTGTATAAATACACCTGTAATACTCCAAAGGCAGCACTTCCAATTGTTTTTACTGCTCTTGAAAAAGACTATTCAGTCGTTGAAACGCGTAGAGCCAAGATAAATAAGAGCTTTTTAACCATGTTTTAATAAATATTTGTTTTGTTACAACAAGTATTTTGCTGCCTTTTTGGAAGTAATTCCAAGTTATACATCACCTTTTGAGGAGCCGGATTCCGAATTTATCGGAGTGAGTATATTGCACATTTTATCACGCAAAAGATACAATTACCTGCAGTGCAATTTCCATTATCCACAGATACCAAAACACAGTGTGGGAAAATTGGGAAAATTGGGACAAAAATCCTTTTGAAGAAGCTGAACTCTGAAATTTTCGGAGTGAGTATACTGCACATTAGTTTGTTGTTAACTCCTGCAAATCACAAGTCAAGTTTCTTTCTTCAGTGTGTACGTCTATATATATGAGATTCAAGACCAGCGCCTCTATATATTTCATCCAAATACACATCTACACAGGGACTGACTGGCAACTTTTGGCCCAGGGGGTAAGTACAACCCAGAGGCCCATGGTGCAGCCCCTCGACCCCCTGCCCGCCTCCTTCCCGCACCCGCCCACCTACTTCCCGTCATTCCCATAATTTAAAACAAACATAGTAAAGAAAATGAAACAAACCACATGTTTAAAATAATTCATTATATTACTCTTTAATCTGATATATAGTGTGTCCTACAGTACATCAGATGATAAAGTGTGACCTGCACATATTTATATAATAACCCTGCACATATTCTTTATATGCAGGGTCATTATATAAATATGTGGGGGTCAGACTATATCTCATCAGATGTTCTCTAGGACACACTATCATTATATAAATATGTGCAGGTCAGATTATATCATCAGATGTTCTCTAGGACACACTATTATTATTATATAAATATGTGCAGGTCAGATTATATCATCAGATGTTCTGTAGGACACACTATTATTATTATATAAATATGTGCAGGTCAGATTATATCATCAGATGTTCTCTAGGACACACTATTATTATTATATAAATATGTGCAGGTCAGATTATATCATCAGATGTTCTGTAGGACACACTATTATTATTATATAAATATGTGCAGGTCAGATTATATCATCAGATGTTCTGTAGGACACACTATTATTATTATATAAATATGTGCAGGTCAGATTATATCATCAGATGTACTGTAGGACACACTATTATTATTATATAAATATGTGCAGGTCAGATTATATCATCAGATGTTCTCTAGGACACACTATTATTATTATATAAATATGTGCAGGTCAGATTATATCATCAGATGTTCTGTAGGACACACTATTATTATTATATAAATATGTGCAGGTCAGATTATATCATCAGATGTTCTGTAGGACACACTATTATTATTATATAAATATGTGCAGGTCAGATTATATCATCAGATGTTCTGTAGGACACACTATTATTATTATATAAATATGTGCAGGTCAGATTATATCATCAGATGTTCTGTAGGACACACTATTATTATTATATAAATATGTGCAGGTCAGATTATATCATCAGATGTTCTGTAGGACACACTATTATTATTATATAAATATGTGCAGGTCAGATTATATCATCAGATGTTCTGTAGGACACACTATATGTCATATAGTGTGTCCTACAGTACATCTGATGATATAATCTGACCTGCACATATTTACATATTTTATGCACATATCGTAGTAATAATAAATGGTTAGGTTAGGCTTTGGCAGACAACTTGTTTATTGGCACCTAATGGGGTCTATTTATATGTATATATGCGGACAGACATGATCCAATATAGCGAACCATGTCTGCTGCACATCGATAAATGCCGACAGCATACGCTGTTGGCATTTATCATTGCACCATCAGTTCTTGTGAACTGCTGGTGCAATACCGCCCCCTGCTTGATTGGCCGCTAGCAGGGGGTGTCAATCAGCCCGATCGTACATGATCGGGCGGATTGCTATACACCGCCTCAGAGGCGGCGTATGAGTTTAAGAGCAGCGGTCTTAAGAGTATTTTTTTGCAACTAGGCTATAATGTGAAATTAATTTACTAGGACTGGTCCTATTTTGACTTAGTTTGGGGAAAATGCTTTAACTATAACTGTTATATTTTCTATATCGGGCTCTTGAATCTTGATGCCTGTGACACATCAGAACCCCAACATCTACATAGCCTACAGTAATCTTTTAAAGCATATCATGGCCTTGAATAAAATATTGTACAACATAGAAGCATCTACAATCAAAACTGCTTCTTGTACGAATGATTTGTTTTTCCAATATCAGAAGCATTTTTGAGAACTTGTTCTAACATTTGTATAGTAGACATGTGTTGCTCTTTTGAAACAAGTGGAAAGACAAGTGATTAGTGAATAAAACTCATCAGAAGAACCAAGAATATCCTGCTGTGTGAAACAGTAGGATATTGCTCTCTACATTGTGACATGGCATGCTTGTTTGTCAGAAGAGAACTCAGCAGTAGATAGCATCTTGGCAGTATTCAAGGCCAAGCAATAAATCAGAGCTGGTGGTGAAAAATGCAAATGAGGCAATTCAAACCATAGTATGCAATATGTCTAATGTGGCATTATTTTACAAGAACAAGATAGATCACAAAAGATTCCAGCCATACAGAGTGAGTGGCCCTCAGATCACCTGAACAGAAACCTCCTGGCATCAGTCATTTTTTATTTTTTATTGAAAACTCTTAGATAAGTAAAGGACCATTAAAGTAACTTCTTTATCAAGCTAAATTACTAATACCAGGAGGTTTCTGTTCAGTTGAGCTGAGGGCCACTTTGTATGGGTAGATGTAGCTTGCTGCTTGTCCTGATCAGCTCTGGATTATATAGTAATGATGCCTGGTGAGTTCAAAGCTTTAAAAAGTGCCAGGAGAGTCATACTGGTTGAGATTCACCAATGTTAACATACGGTTGTTTTTTTGTCTTAGTTTATAACTCTTTGGCACTAATATATCTTCTCATGGCCGTGTCCTGCAACCTAAACTACAAAGCTGAACTCTGTCATTCAGTCACAGTCACTCCCTACATTCCTAGAACATTGGGATATGTTCACTAAAGGCTCTCAATCTTGTTCAAGCTCTCCAGCTTCTCCAGTCTATTCCTGTACAGTTTCTATGCTATTTGTGAGGCTGGTTCCTTATAGAATCTATTCTTTTAATGACTTACTCTTGCTCAATGTGAGCCCCATACAACATACCATTGTGTGCATGCCTGGCTCATTATAGCTATGGCTGCCTAGAGTGCATCAGTGCATACATTAAGGATCCATGATCCACATCATCCCAATTCCAAAACAAACATTTTTAGAGTAGACAGAGCAAAAAAAATTACAAAAATGTGATGTTTTGTTTACCAGACACACCGCAACCACATGACCACCGGCACCAGACTTAGCCTGCCCCTGCTGCTGCTTCTTGACTCACTCCAAGTCCCTCCCTGGTTGCCTCAGTTCGCTCCTCGCTGCTTCCCTCTTAGCTGAGCTCTTACTCTTCCCGCACGGCACGCGTGCAGCTGCTAAAGAGACTCTGGGTGGCAGGAAGTGATGAGCCAGGGAGCGCCGAGCGGGAGATTGCAGCGTCATCATGTGAGGCCGGCTGGATCAGTTAGTCATAGCAGCAGACAGCCCTGAGACAGCACTTGTCATTATCAGTCTCTACACAAGTATACAACATACAGCGATCATAAGATTAAGTTGATCCTCAGTCAATCTCATGGTCCTCAGTCAGTCTCATGGCCGATGAATGCAAATACTGCCCTGTTCCCTGCTAAGCTCAGTCACGCTGTTCTAATGGCCCATTTTCACTAAATCAGAGAGGCCCAGGGGGCAATTTCCCCCCTTCCCCCCGGCCCAGTCCGCCCCTGCATCTACAGGTGAAACTCAAAAAATTAGAATATCGTGCAAAAGTTTATTTATTTCACTAATGCAACTTAAAAGTTGAAACTAATATATGAGATAGACTCATTATACGCAAAGCAAGATAGTTCAAGCCGTGATTTGTCATAATTGTGATGATTATGGCTTACAGTTCATGAAAACCCCGAATCCACAATCTCAGAAAATTAGAATATTACATGCAATCAATAAAACAAGGATTGTACATACCTGTAGAACAATATCGGACCTCTGAAAAGTATAAGCATGCATACTGTATGTACTCAGTTCTTGGTTTGGGACCCTTTTGCAGCAATTACTGCCTCAATGCGGCGTGGCATGGAAGCTATCAGCCTGTGGCACTACTGAGGTGTTATGTAAGACCAGGATGCTTCAATAGCGGCCTTCAGCTCTTCTGCATTGTTCGGTCTCATGTCTCTCATCTTTCTCTTGGCAATGCCCCATAGATTCTCTATTGTGTTCAGGTCAGGCGAGTTTGCTGGTCAAATCAAGCACAGTAATCCCACAGTCATTGAACAAGGTTTTGGTGCTTTTGGCAGTGTGGGCAGGTGCCAAGTCCTGCTGGAAAATTAAGTCAGCATCCCCATAGAGCTCGTCTGCGGAAGGAAGCATGAAGCGCTCCAAAATCTCCTGGTAGACGGCTGCGTTGACCCTGGACTTAATGAAGCACAGTGAACCAACACCAGCAGATGACATGGCTCCCCAAATCAACACTTTGGAAACTTCACACTGGACTTCAAGCATCTTGCAGTGTATGCCTCTCCATTCTTCCTCCATACTCTGGTCCTTGGTTTCCAAATGAGATGCAAAATTTGCTCTCATCAGAAAAGAGGACTTTGGACCACTGAGCAACAGACCAGGTCTGTTTTTCTTTAGCCCAGGTAAGACACTTCTGACGTTGTTTGTTGTTCAGGAGTGGCTTGACAAGAGGAATACGACATTTGAAGCCCATGTCCAGGATCCGTCTGTGTGTGGTGGCTCTTGTGAAAGTCCCCAACACTTTTGAATGGCCTTTTCCTGACAATCCTCTCCAAGCTGCGGTCATCCCTGCTGCTTGTGCACCTTTTTCTTCCACACATTTCCCTTCCACATAACTTTCTATTAATGTGCTTTGATACAGCACTTTGGGAACATCCAACTTCTTTTGCAATTACCTTTTGAGGATTTCCCTCCTTATGGAGGGTGTCAATGATGGTTTTCTGCACAACTGTCAGGTCAGCAGTCTTTCCCATGATTGTGATTCCTACTGAACCAGACTGAGAGACCATTTAAAGGCTCAGGAACCCTGTGCAGGTGTTATGGCTTAATTAGCTGATTAGAGTGAGCCTAGAATATTGCACCTTTTCACAATATTCTAATTTTCTGAGATTGTGGATTTGGGGTTTTCATGAGCTGTAAGCCATAATCATCACAATTATGACAAATCACGGCTTGAACTATCTTGCTTTGCATGTAATGAGTCTATCTCATATATTAGTTTCACCTTTCAAGTTGCATTAGTGAAATAAATGAACTTTTGCACGATATTCAAATTTTTCGAGTTTCACCTGTAGTGCTATCTAAGACAGAGGATATATTCTTCCTTATTTAGGGCTGCATTACAAGTAGCACAGTATTAAGCTTTTTCACTAGCGTGCTAATACCGTAAGCTTTTTACCCAGGCAGGTTAGTGTGCGTATTACAAGTTAAACATAAATTGTTTGTGTGCAAAGCTCAGGACTTTGAATACTGTAACTGGTTAACTTCTGCCCTTCAAGCACATTAAAAAACTAAACAAAAAGCTACCACTTATCACTCTCGCACTAACCTGACCATGCTTGACCAAGTGAGCTTAACCAGACATGAGTTAGGAATATTTTACATACCAATATTCTTCACATAGAAGAAAATATTTTTATTTTTAAATATATCGCCTATAGTACGAGTTTTGCGCTATAGAGGGTGCGAAACGTACGCAACAAAAGTTGTGTTATTCCACCCTCCATAGCTCTGCTATTACGAGTTACTGAAAAGCCTCCTTGTGCGTGCGATACGGTGGTGTTAAGCTCCATAACGCACAAAATCCAAGGGCTGCTTTTATGTGCTCGCGCACGCTTTCCCCCATAGACATCAATTGGGAGAGAGTGTTAGAAAACAAACTAACACCTGAAGCGCGGAATGAAAAGCTCCGTAACACAACCCCATTTATGTCTAATGGGAAAAAAGTTATGTTTAAACCTAGCACCCTAACATAACCCCCAAGTCTAAACACCCTAATCTGCCTCCCCCGACATTGCCAACACCAAAATAAAGTTATTAACCCCTAAACCTCTGGCCTCCCACATCACCGCCACTAAATAAACCTATTAATCCCAAAACCACCAGCCCCCCACATCGCAAAAAACTAAATTAAACTATTAACCCCTATACCTAACAACCCCATAACTTTATGTTAAAATTACAATATCCCTATCTTAAAATAAATAAAAACTTACCTGTGAAATAAAAAAAACTAAGTTTAAACTAACATAACTATTATACTAAACTATTATACTAAAATTAAAATAACTACCAATTAAATAAACTAAATTACTCATAAAAAAAACCCTTACACTACTAAAAAAACTCTAAAATTACAAAAAATAAAAAATACTAAATTACAAAAAATAACAAACAAAACTATCCAAAATAAAACAATTACACCTAATCTAATAGCCCTGTAAAAATAAAAAAGCCCCCAAAATAAAAAAAAATCCTAGCCTACAATAAACCACCAATAGCCCTTAAAAGGGCATTTTGTAGGGCATTGCCCTAAAGAAATCAGCTCTTTTACCTGTAAAAAAATTAAAAAAAAACCCCAACAGTAAAAGCCACCACCCAACCCACCCACAAAAACTAACTAACAAAAACCTAAGCTACTCATTGCCCTGAAAAGGGCAATTGTATGGGCATTGCCCTTAAAAGGACATTCAGCTCTTTTACATTGCCCTTAAAAGGACATTCAGCTCTTTTAAAAAAGCCCAAACCCTAATCTAAAAAAAAAACACCCCAAAAAAGTTAAAAAAAAACTAACACTAACCCCCAACGATCCACTTACAGTTTCCAAAGTCCGTACATCCAGACGGCGAGAAGTCTTCATCCAGGCAGCGAGGTCTTCATCCATCCAGGTGGCATCTTCTATCTTCATCCAGGCGACATCTTCTATCTTCATCCTGGTGGCGTCTTCTATCTTCATCCCGGCGTCACGGAGTGGGTCCATCCTTGAACACATCCGGCGTGAAGCGTCCTCTTCATACAGTCACAGCCATACACTGAATCTTCAATGCAAGGGAGCCTTTTCAAAATGGCATCCCTTGCATTCCTATTGGCTAATTTGATTTTTGAAATTCAAATCAGCCAATAGGATGAGAGCTACTGAAATTCTATTGGCTATTCAAATCAGCCAATAGAATTTAAGTAGCTCTCATCCTATTGGCTGATTTGAATAGCCAAAAGGATTTCAGTAGCTCTCATCCTACTGGCTGATTTGAATTTCAAAAATGAAATTAGCCAGTAGGAGTGCACGGGACCCCATTTTGAAAAGGGTCCATCTGTGCTATCGGAGTGCTTTAGGTAGAGTCTGTATATCCTGGGTGTGGTTTCTGTGCCATCAATGTGCTTCAGGCAGGGTCTGTATGTCCTGATGAGGTCTCTGTGCAATATGTGTGCTTTGGTTAGGGTCTGTATGTGCTGGGTGAGGATTCTATGCCATCCCTTTGCTTTAGGTAGAGTCTATATGTCCTGGGTGAGGTCTATGTGCCATCCGTGTGCTTTGGGTAGGGTCTGTATGACCTGGGCGAGGTCTCTGTACCATCTGTATTCATTAGTTAGGGTATGTATGTCCTGGGTGACCCCCAGGACATACATACCCTGTGCCATTGGTGTGCTTTAGGTAGAATCTGTATGTCCTGGTGAGGTCTCTGTGACATCAGTGTGCTCTGAGTAGGACCAGTGAGATGGTAAATAGATTACACTATGACTATAGTAACCTTTAATATTTCTGAACTCCACGTCAGCAGTTTTACACATACAGTGCCAGGATTGGATTCCATGCTGTAGTGAGAAGAGAAGCCTGACACTTGTTTTCCATCGCTCGTCATTCTGCTTTACATAAACAGGAAGCTGGCACCAAGCTTTAGCAACAACCTTGGGGCAAAATGTAATTATACAAATTTATATTAAGACCAATAAATCAGATACAGAAGCTGATGAGGTGCTCAGACAGCCATGAAGGGCAGGAACATTCTGAGGTCTCAGGCAGTGACAGTGACATTTACTGGGGCACAGATAGTAAAGGAGAGCAGGGACATTCTGAGTTTGGAGGCGGTTATGGTGACATTTCACCATTACTGACCCTAGATATGTGTATAATAACCACTAAGATGTTTAATAGGTAAAATCCTGCTAAGAAGTTGAACGCAGTGCAGGTCCAAAGGAGGAAGCTGCAAGGGATTGGAGGGTACCTGGAACGTGATTGGTTAACTGTGTTCTGCTCAGGAGCTGCATTGGTTACGGGTATTGACTGAGACTTATGGAGTTAGGAGATGCAAGGGAGGAACACACTAGAGTCCATCACAATCTTGCACTTTTTTGGCAGATAATGATTTCTGATCATTTACAGTGATTCTTTCCAGTGATCACAATAAAAAATGTTTCTACTGTTTTAAATTATTACCTCCTGAGAAACATAAAATCATTATTTGCTTTGTTATGCTTCTGAGCTCATTACCAAAAAACTGAATGAGCAACATGAGCGGCAAACAAAACCGCAATTTATAGGATACGTGCGCAGTTAACCTGTCGTGCTCCAAAACTGTAGTGATATGTTTGAGTGATTTTTTTTTGTTTTGTTTTTTATTTTCAAAATGTTTATTTTCAGCATAATTGTTAACTCAATGGGGCAATCATACTTGCGGTGAGGTGGTAGGGATTCTGCCATTTTTTACTGAAAACGTCTTGAAAATCACTGTATTGAGGAGGTAAGCTCTGAGCAGGTTCTGGACTTTGCAGCAGTAGGTTCCGTGGGTAACATGTTTGTTCACAGTAACTGGACGTTAGATCAACGGCCAAACTTCTCCAATTTATACTGGGTTGATGTAGCTGTAACCAGTCTAAACCTAAAACTATTGGGAATATGGGTGAGGGCAGAACGTCAAATACAAGATACTCAGTATGTCCTGTGGGTGTGGTTACCAGTATAGGAATAGTGTTGTGCATTATAGGACCTGATGATATCGTTGCACCATCAATAACTCGAATCACAACTGGGGTTTGCTTAACCACAAGTGGAATTTTATTATTTACAGTGAAAGTACAATCTATATAATTCCCTGAAGCTCCGGAGTCTATGATGGCATCAATTCTCGTTCGGTTTTGGTCCCACTGCAAAAATAGTGATAATAGACAGTGATTTGGTTTTAGGTTTTTAGTGATAGCGGACTGTATATTTGTACACTTACTTCTTTTAGTACGTAGAAGTAGTGGGCAATCCTTCACATTGTGACTGGGATTAGCGCAGTACATGCACAATTGTTGAGATCTTCGTTGGTACCTTTCTTCTTTTGATAACGGACCTTGTATAAACCCTATATCCATTGCTTCAGGAAGATTTTTTGTAGCCCCTTGAGAGAATGAGGGGTCAGTATACTGGGTTCTTGAGGGTCGAGGGGTATAATCCGTTGTTTAGCGTTCTGCCTTCCTCTCTCTGAGATGCCTATCGATTTGTACTACTAATTTCATTAGTTCTTCAAGCGTGTTAGGAGGATCTGTGCGAGCAAGCTCATCCTTTATAGGCTCTGAGAGCCCTAGCCTAAATTGATTTTTCAGTGCCACTGAATTCCACTGGGAGTCCGTAGCGTAGCATTTAAATTCAGTGATGTATTCTTCAGCGTTTTTCTTTCCTTGTTTTAGAGCTCTCATTTTTATAGTAACTTGATTTAAACCCATCTGGGCCAGGGCTTTTACTTGAAGGGTAGTCTTTAATGGCCTGGTGGAGTTCTTCTTTCGATATTGGGGCGGCTAAGGAATCAGCTGCTTCTTTGTCTAAAGTTGGGAGCCTTAAGTCTTTAAAATATTGGTTGGTTTCCTCTTTGAATGCGGGATTATCTTGTGTTCTAGTATAGTCTACGTTATATAGTTTGTTATAGTAGTTCTGAAATGTAGCAGCGATTGTAGGGCTATCTTTAACTGTTTGACCTTCTGGTGTGACAAGGGAATGTATATATGTACTTAGTTGTTTCCTTCTCAGGTTTCTGGCTAGGATCTTGCCTGGTTTATTTCCACCTTTGTAGTAATACTGTTTGAGGAATAATGCCTTATGTTGATGGATTTCGGTCAAGTGTTGTTTAAGTGTGAGTCTAACGTCAGTAAGTTCGGTTGTAATTATGTTGTCAGAAGGGGTTTTTTATGATTAGTTTCTAAGGAGCTAATTTTGTGTGTGTGTGTGTGGTTTTTAAGGGATTTAAACAGGGGCGTTATGGGTATTGCCTTGGGATGTGTGCTTATAAATAATCTTATAAAATGAATTGATTGAGTCAGCAGCATTTGCTTTTGTTTAGTGACATCTCTTCCTAATATCATCCAATGAGGTTGCAGCGATTGCAGTTGTTTTGCTCATGTGCATAATAAATCTTACAATCAACAACTTTGTGGGTACTTGATAAGAAGTGGAAAAGTGTTATCGTGGGTTTATCAAGTTTTCTTAGCTGTGGAATTCAGTAACTGAAACAAAATGCATCATATATGTATGTTAAAGGGACAGTCTACACCAGACTTTTTATTGTTTAAAAAGATAGATAATCCCTTTATAACCCATTTCCTAGTTTTGCACAACCAACACAGTTATATAAATACACTTTTTACCTCTGTGATTACCTTGTATCTGAGCCTCTTCAAACTGCCCCCCTATTTCAGTTCTTTTGACAGACATCCATGTTAGCCAATCAGAGCTGGCTCACCTGAACTCCACATGCATGAGCACAGCGTTATCTATATGACACACATGCACTAACACCCTCTAGTGGTGAAAAACTGTCAAAATGCGCTGAGAGAAGAGGCGGCCTTCAAGGGCTTATAAATTAGCATATGAACCTCCTAGGTTTAGCTTTCAACTAAGAATACCAAAAGAACAAAGCAAAATTGGTGATAAAAGTAAATTGGAAAATTGTTATTGTATGTTAAGTAGAGAATTTTAATTCTGATTTGTAAAACAGGACTGGCAAATACACATATAGTGTTATCTAAGACAGTGGATATATTCTTCCTTATTTAGGGCTGCATTACAAGTAGCGCAGTATTACGTTTTTTCACTAGCGTGCTAATACCGTAAGCTTTTTACCCAGGCAGGTTAGTGTGCGTATTACAAGTTAAACGTAAATTGTTTGCGTGCAAACTTCAGGACTTTGAATACTGTAACTGGTTAACTTCTGCCCTTCAATTGAGCGCATTAAAAAACTAAACAAAAAAGCTACCACTTATCATTCTCGCACTAACCTGACCATGCTTGACCAAGTGTGCTTAACCAGACATGAGTTAGGAATATTTTACATACCAATATTCTTCACATAGAAGAAAATCTTTTTATTTTTAAATATATCGCCTAGAGTACGAGTTTTGCGCTATAGAGGGTGCAAAACGTACGCAACAAAAGTTATTATTTCACCCTCCATAGCGCTGCCATTACGAGTTACTGAAAAGACCCCTTGTGCGTGCGATACGGTGGCGTTAAGCTCCATAACGCACAAAATCCAAGGGCTGCTTTGACGTGCTTGTGCACTCTTTTCCCCATAGACATCAATTGGGAGAGAGTGTTAGAAAACAAACTAACACCTGAAGCCCAGAATGAAAAGCTACGTAACGCAACCCCATTTATGTCTATGGGGAAAAAAAGTAACGTTTAAACCTAGCACCCAAACTTAAACCCCAAGTCTAAACACCCCTAATCTGCCGCCTCCGACATTGCCGACACCAAAATAAAGTTATTAACCCCTAATCTGCCGCTCCCGACATCGCTGCCACTAATACTAGTTATTAACCCTATTCCGCCGCTTCCCAAAATCGCCGCCACTATAATAAATTTATTAACCCCTATTCCCCCGCCACCCCAATGTTGGGACACTATAATAAAGCTATTAACCCCTATTCCGCCACTCCCTGACATCGCCGCCACTAAATAAAGTTATTAACCTCTAAACCTCTAGCCTCCCACATCACCGCCACTAAATAAACCTATTAACCCCTAAACCGGCAGCCCCCCATCACAAAAAACTAAATTAAACTATTAACCCCTATACCTAACAACCCCCTAACTTTATATTAAAATATCCCTATATTAAAATAAATAAAAACTTACCTGTGAAATTAAAAAAAGCTAAGTTTAAACTATATATTAACCTAACATAACTATTATACTAAAATTAAAATGACTACCAATTAAATAAACTAAATTGCACATTAAAAAAACTAACACTACTAAAAAAATGTAAGTCTAAAATTACAAAAAATAAAAAAATACTAAATTACAAAAAATAACAAACACTAAATTACGAAAAATAACAAATCTATTAAAATTTAAACAATTACACCTAATCTAATAGCCCTGTAAAAATAAAAAAGCACCCCAAAATAAAAAAAAAACCCTAGCCTACAATAAACCACCAATAGCCGTTAAAAGGGCCTTTTGTAGGGCATTGCCCTAAAGAAATCATCTCGTTTACCTGTAAAAAAAATACAAAGACCAACGAACAGTAAAAGCCACCACCCAACCAACCCCCTAAAATAAAAAACCTTACTCTAACAAAAACCTAAGCTACCCATTGCCCTGAAAAGGGCATTTGTATGGGCATTGCCCTTAAAAGGGCATTCAGCTCTTTTAAAAAAAGCCCAAACCCTAATCTAAAAAAAAAACACACAAAAAAAGTAAAAAAAAAAAAAATAACACTTACCCCCGACAATCCACTTACTGTTTCCAAAGTCCAGACATCCAGGCAGCAAGGTCTTCATCCACTCAGGCGGCGTCTTCTATCTTCTTCCCGGCGGCGCGGAGTGGGTCCATCCTTGAAGACATCCGGCGCGGAGCGTCCTCTTCATACGGTCACCGCCGTACACTGAATCTTCAATGCAAGGGAGCCTTTCAAAATGGCGTCCCTTGCATTCCTATTGGCTAATTTGATTTTTTAAATTCAAATCAGCCAATAGGATGAGAGCTACTGACATTTTATTGGCTATTCAAATCAGCCAATAGAATCTCAGTAGCTCTCATCCTATTGGCAGATTTGAACAGCCAATAGGATTTCAGTAGCTCTCATCCTATTGGCTGATTTAAATTTCAAAAATCAAATCAGCCTTGCATTGAAGATTCAGTGTACAGCGGTGACCGTATGAAGAGGACGCTCCGCGCAGGGTGTCTTCAAGCATGGACCCGCTCCGTGCCACCAGGATGAAAATAGAAGACGCCGCCGGGATGAAGATAGAAGATGCCGCCTGGATGAAGATAGAAGACGCCGCCTAGAAGGATGAAGACGTCGCCGCCTGGATGAAGACTTCTCGCCTCCTGGATGTCCGGACTTCAGAAACTGTAAGTGGATCGTCGGGGGTTAGTGTTAGTTTTTTTTAACTTTTTTTGGGTGGGTTGTTTTTTTAGATTAGGGTTTGGGCTTTTTTAAGAGCTGAATGCCCTTTTAAGGGCAATGCCCATACAAATGCCCTTTTCAGGGCAATGAGTAGCTTAGGTTTTTGTTAGAGTTAGTTTTTTATTTTGGGGGGTTGGTTGGGTGGTGGCTTTTACTGTTGGAGGGTCTTTGTATTTTTTTACTGGTAAAAAAGCTGATTTCTTTAGGGAAATGCCCTACAAAAGGCCCTTTTAAGGGCTATTGGTAGTGTACTGTAGACTAGGGCTTTTTTTATTTTGGGGGCTTTTTTATTTTTATAGGGCTATTAGATTAGGTGTAATTGTTTTTATTTTGGATAATTTAGTTTGTTATTTTCTGTAATTTAGTATTTTTTATTTTTTGTAATTTTAGACTTACATTTTTTTAGTAGTGTTATTTTGTTTTTTTTAATGTGTAATTTAGTTTATGTAATTGGTAGTTATTTTAATTTAGTATAATAGTTATGTATGGTTAATTGTTAGTTTAAACTTAGGTTTTTTTAATTTTACAGGTAAGGTTTTTATTTTAAGATAGGGATCTTGTAATTTTAACATAAAGTTAGGGGGGGGTGTTAGGTTTAGGGGTTAATAGTTTAATTTAGTTTTTTTGCGATGTGGGGGCTGGCAGTTTAGGGGTTAATAGGTTTATTTAGTGGCGGTGATGTTGGAGGCTAGAGGTTTAAGGGTTAATAACTTTATTTAGTGGCGGCGATTTCGGGGAGCGGCGGAATAGGGGTTAATAGCTTTATTATAGTGTCAGCAATGTTGGGGTGCAGGGAAATAGGGGTTAATAATTTTATTATAATGGTGGCGATGTCGGGGAGCGGCAGAATAGGGGTAAATAACTTTTATTAGTAGCAGAGATGTTGGGAGTGACAGATTAGGGGTTTATACGTTTTAAATAGTGTTTGCGATGCGGGAGGGCGGTGGAATAGGGGTTAATAGGTAGTTTATGGGTATTAGTGTACTTTGTAACATTTTAGTTATGAGTTTTGTGAAAGATTTTTGTTGCCCAACACTCATATCTACTGCTTTCAGATACGGAATGGATCGTGTCAGCATAGGCTGGAACGCAAGCATTTTAGCCTCACCGCACAACCTGTAATCCCGGCTCTATGGAAATCCCACGCAAAAACATCAAATTTTTTTAGTGCGAGATTGACGTTGTGTTACAGGTTAAAAAGCTGCGTTACTATTTTTACGCTGAAATTTCCATTTTTTTAGCGTTAAAACCGTAACGCAAAACTCGTAATCTAGGTGTATATGTCTAAATACATATCTATACCTATATGAATATACATATATATAGGTAGATAGATAGAAAGATGATAGATAGATACAAAACACAGAGAATGTTCAGCACTCACTTACAAGCTCTCAGCTAAGTGAAAATGGAAGAGTTAGTTAGCGCATTTGGCCAAATGGGACAAGCCCAAGTACCACCTCAAGGTCTCTGTGTGTGTTGTATTAAAACAGGCCTGTCTGTTTTGTGTATATATATATATATATATGTATATATATATATATATATATATATATATATATATATATATATATATATATATAAATATATATATATACACATAAAACATATCCTGTTAAAAGGTTAGCTGTGTTAAAACAGTATTTTGAAGCAAAAAAAACTGAGAATTTGCATATCTAATTTGCATAACTTACCCAGAATTCTCTTGTGCATTGGTAACATTGTATATGAGGTATTTCTGGGGAAAAGCAAGCGGGGATTCTTGCCTAGATGTGCTAATTTTACATTGATTGATTTATATATATATATATATATATATATATATATATATTTATTTTTATATATATATATATATATATATATATATATATATAAATATCTATTTAAAAATACATAGAACGTTTGCCCCTATGTGAGGAACATTGGAATACAGTAAAACACATTTTTAAATACTAAAACATTAAATACTAAAACTTGGAAAAACATTTTATTCAATATTAAAGTATTTGAGTGGAAAGGGCTCTAAAGTATATGTGTATATATGTATGTACACATACACTATGGCCTCTATTTATCAAAGTGTCAACTGTGCTGCATTCGCCGGCACCAATATGCTCGCCTAACATCGCCTAACATCGCTGCCGCGGACCTGAATACGCTCTCCAAAGTTACCAAAAAAGCTGTCAAAAAGCCGCGCACCAAGTACGGCGCGATGAGCAGTGGACTGTTATTAACTAATAGTCATCGATCTCGCTGCTCTTCGGCTTTTTCCCAGCTTTATTGGTATACTGTCACTAAACACCCACACTAAACTAAACAGTTTTACCCCTATCCCGCTGCTCACAGACCCCACCACAACTAAATAAAGTTATCCCCTAAACCTCCGCTCCCGGAGCCCACCACAACTCGAATAAAGTTATTAACCCCTAAACCACCGCTCCCGGACCCCGCCGCAACAAAATAAACTTATTAACCACTAAACCGCCACTCCCGGAGCCCACAGCCACCTACATTATGTTATTAACCCCTAATCTGCCGCCCCTACACCGCCGCCACTATACTAAATTTATTAACCCCTAAACCTAAGTCTAACCCTAACCCTAACACCCCCTAGCTTAAATATTATTTAAATAAATCTAAATAAAATTACTATCATTAACTAAATTATTCCTATTTAAAACTAAATACTTACCTATAAAATAAACCCTAAGATAGCTACAATATAACTAATAATTACATCGTATCTATTATTATATTTTTATTTTACAGGCAAGTTTGTATTGATTTTAACTAGGTAGAATAGTTATTAAATAGTTATTAACTATTTAATAGCTACCTAGCTAAAAGAAATACAAATTTACCTGTAAAATAAAACCTATCCTAAGTTACAATTACACCTAACACTACACTACAATTAAATAAATTAACTAAATTAACAACAATTAAATAAATTAAATACAATTAGCTAAAGTACAAACCCCCCCCACTAAATTACAGAAAATAAAAAAACAAATTACAGATATTGAAACTAATTACACCTAATCTAATAGCCCTATCAAAATAAAAAAATCCCTAGCCTAAACTAAACTACCAATAGCCCTTAAAAGGGCCTTTTGCGGTTCATTGCCCCAAAGTAATCAGCTCTTTTACCTGTAAAGAAAAAATACAAACAACTCCCCAATAGTAAAACCCACCACCCACACAACCAAACCCCCCAACTAAAACCCTAACTGAAAAAACCTAAGCTCCCCATTGCCCTGAAAAGGGCATTTGGATGGGCATTGCCCTTAAAAGGGCAGTTAGCTCTTTTGCAGGCCCAAAGCCCTAACCTAAAAAATAAACCCACCCAATACACCCTTAAAAAAATCCTAACACTAACCCCATGAAGATTCACTTACCGGGAGACGTCTTTATCGAAGCGGAAAGATGTCCTCAGCGAATCCGGCAGAAGTGGTCCTCCAGACGGGCAGAAGTGGTCCTCCAGACGGGCAGAAGTCTTCATCCAGACGGCATTGTCTATCTTCATCCTTCCAGCGCGGAGCAAGTCCATCTTCAAGACATCCGACGTGGAGCATCCTCCTCCAAGACGTCTTCTTGCTGAATGAATATCACGTTAAGTGACGTCATCCAAGATGGCATCCCTTCGATTCCAATCGGAATTAAGGTAGAAAAAATCCTATTGGCTAATGCAATCAGCCAATAGGATTGAGCTGGCATTCTATTGGCTGTTCCAATCACCCAAAAGAATGCAAGCTCAATCCTATTGGCTGATTGGATCAGCCAATAGGATTGAAGTTCAATCCTATTGGCTGATTGCATCAGCCATTAGGATTTTTTCTACCTTAATTCCGATTGGCTGATAGAATTCTATCAGCCAATTGGAATCGAAGGGACGCCATTTTGGATTACGTCACTTAAAGTGATATTCATTCAGCAAGAAGACGTCGTTGGAAGAGGATGCTCCGCGTTGGATGTCTTGAAGATGGACCCGCTCCGCGCCGGAAGGATGAAGATAGAAGATGCCGTCTGGATGAAGACTTCTGCCCGTCTGGAGGACCACTTCTGCCCATCTGGAGGACCACTTCTGCCAGTCTGGAGGACCACTTCTGCCGGATTCGTTGAGGTCATCTTGCTGCTTGGATGAAGACGTCTCCCGGTAAGTGAATCTTCATGGGGTTAGTGTTAGGATTTTTTTAACGGTGTATTGGGTGGGTTTATTTTTTAGGTTAGGGCTTTGGACCTACAAAAGAGCTAACTGGGGAGCTTAGGTTTTTTTTAGTTAGGGTTTTATTTGGGGGGTTGGTTGTGTGGGTGGTGCGTTTTACTGTTTGGGGGGGTTGTTTGTATTTTTTTAACAGGTAAAAGAGCTGATTACTTTGGGCCATGGCCCGCAAAAGTCCCTTTTAAGGGCTATTGGTAGTTTAGTTTAGGCTAGGGTTTTTTTTATTTTGGGGGGGCTTTTTTTATTTTGATAGGGCTATTAGATTAGGTGTAATTAGTTTAAATATCTGTAATTTGTTTTGTTTTTTCTGTAATTTAGTGTTTTTTTTGTACTTTAGCTAATTGTATTTAATTTATTTAATTGTTAATTTAGTTAATTTATTTAATTATAGTGTAGTGTTAAGTGTTAGTGTAACTTAGGTTAGGTTTTATTTCACAGGTAAATTTGTATTTCTTTTAGCTAGGTAGTTATTAAATAGTTAATAACTATTTAATAACTATTCTACCTAGTTAAAATAAATACAAACTTGCCTGTAAAATAAAAATAAACCCTAAGCTAGATACAATGTAACTATTAGTTATATTGTAGCTATCTTAGGGTTTATTTTATAGGTAAGTATTTAGTTTTAAATAGGAATAATTTAGTTAATGATAGTAATATTTAGTTAGATTTATTTAAATTATATTTAAGTTAGGGGTTGTTAGGGTTAGGGTTAGACTTAGGTTTAGAGATTAATATCTTTAGTATAGTAGCGGCGACGTTGGGGGCGGCAGATTAAAGGGTTAATAAATGTTGGTAGGTGGCGGCGATGTTAAGGGCAGCAGATTAGGGGTTAATAACATAATGTAGGTGGCGGCGGTGTCGGGGCGGCAGATAAGGGGTGTTTAGACTCGGGGTACATGTTAGGGTGTTAGGTGTAAACATAACTTTTATTCTTCCATAGGAATCAATGGGATATCGGGCAACAGCGAACATAAGCTTTCGCTGCTTTCAGATTCCCATTGATTCCTATGGCATCTGCCGCCTTCAGGGCGGCGGATTGAAAACCAGGTACGCTGGGCCGGAATAGTGGCGAGCATACCTGGTAGTTATTTGATAACTAGCAAAAGTAGTCAGATAGTGCCGAACTTGCATTCGGAACATCTGTAGTGTCGTAACCATCGATCTGTGTCGGACTGAGACCGGCGGATCGTATGTTACATCACAAATTTCTACTTTTGCCGGTCTGTAGGCTTTGATAACTAAGGGGAATCAGGCTCGCCACAATTATGCTGCGGAATTCCAGCGTATTTGCGGTTGACGGCTTTATAAAGGCCTATATAGCCCTTTCCATTCAAACACCCACCATTTAATCCTTATACATTTTTTAATTTTAATATTTATATAAATAAGTTTTATTATATTGTGTATATATGAGTGCAATATTTTATTTTAGTGCATGTATGTTGTGTTTGGTGTAACTTTTTTTAAGTCCTAATCCTTTTTTAAAGATCTTCACTCACACTAACCTGACGAGTGCAAATTTACATTGTGCCCCACCATGTGTATTTCTGTTCAACTTGCAATATGAGCACAAGTTTAACACGGCTGCGATATTGCTATATTGCGCACATACTAACTTTACCCCTCCACTTGTAAACGAGCCCTTAGTCTGCAAAAATCGCTATCAAATCTACAAGAATTGTTGCATTTCATCACTGGATAAGCTTTTACTTACAGTACTGAAAATCTGTTGAATCACATGTTTCTCCCTTATTAAAGGGACATGAAATACAAATGTTTTCTTTCATGATTTAGAAAGAGCATGCAATTATAAAAACCTTTCTAATTTACTTCTATTATCTTATTTGTTTCATTCTATCGATATTCTTTTCTGAAAAGCAAATCTAGATAGGCTCAGTAGCTGCTGAGTGGTAGCTGCACATAGATGCCTTGTGTGTTTGACTCACCCATGTGCATTGCTATTTCTTCAACAAAGGATATCTAAAAAATGAAGCAAATTAGATAATAGAAGTAAATTGGAATGTTGTTTAAAATTGTATTCTCTACTTGAATCATGAAAGAAAAACTTTGGGTTTATTGTCCCTTTAAACTTCGTGTGGGTGGAGGTCGCACTTTGCTTGGCATTCATACAGATAGCCCTGGAGGAAGGAATGTGACGTAGGGGCATTT